>NW_015631726.1:207549-211858 GCF_001515625.1 Sinocyclocheilus rhinocerous
CACAAATTCGAACATCTGGGTTGTGCTGTTCTGTTGTAAATAAATCTTAACCAATGATTCCTCATTGCATCTACTTTCGGAAGGCCAAATAAAGTGCTTTTGCTTTCACACAGGAACACACAGCGTCTCCCTGACATGGCTGCATCAACACTTCTGCGGTTCCTGAAACCACGCCTTCTTTCTTTGCATGAACATTTGGTCGGCATTACGCAAATATTTCCACATCGTGACAGAGACATGTGGGGGCGTGTTTGAATGAGGCGTTTTAGCCCGGTCTGGATCAGCCTTCTCTTTTAGATAGAATAAATCCTTTTGTGGGAGACTTTGAGCTTTGTAACTCAGCAGATCTTATACATGCACAAATAGCTACATAACACACTAAAGAAAAGGAAAAATAGAAATCGCATCATATGACCCCTTTAATGAATAGAAGTTATAAAAGAACAGCATTGTAACAACCACTATACCACTATAAAGCATCTTTACAGAATTAAAGTTTTAATTTCTTTCAAAACAATCTTTCTGAACACAACCTTTTGAACAGAATACATGTGTTAGTTATTTTTTGTTGTAAAAACACAATACACAATACTTATATTGTGTCACAATAAGGTGAAGTGTCATTTCATTTTTGTGCCACTAGTGGCAACAGAGACATTATAGGGGGTAAGAGACAGACCATTAGTTGAAAATACTCAATATGGCAACTGTTAAATGAAAGTCCCAATCACCTTTTTGAAGGTGCTATTTCCTGTGGTTATTATTTCCTTTTTTAAACTCTAGAATATTCACTGGATGAGCCTGAAAAATATTTTTAGCTAAATTCAGCTAAAGAAACTGATACCATTTTCAGGTTTTATAGATGAGGATGCAACGATACCATTTTTTCAGATCCGATCCGATCCAGAAAATTCTGAGTATCGGCCGATTGTGTTGACCTGATCGTCGCTCTTTTGTGAATTAAAAATAACAAATGAAAAAATTTTACAGTTTTAAATTTCAGTTACTGTGCACTCTTGGAGAGAGTTTCATCGTCTTTACTGTCGTAACCAAACGTGACACGCAGTTTGAATGCTGAATGAAGGATGACAGACAGCCGCAGCGGAGACAAGAGTTTACATGAACTTGAATTTAACCACTTAAATATTCATCTGTACCTCACATTAAACAATGGAACGGCTTCAGAACACTTGGACTTTGACTTTATGGTGCTTTATAATGTTTTCGTGCTTTCGTGGGGCTTAACAATAACACAGAATAGTATACGCACAATATCGGATTTGGATCAGTCTCGTCTGACCGATACCCGATCTGACAGAAAATGGCAGTAGCGAAGCCGATACCAATACTGAGTTTCGGATCGATGCATCTCTAGTAAATCAAGTAATTCACACTATTGTCTGAGACAGAAATTGACATGTCAGCCTGTTCAAGCAAATTGAGTATTTATATTATCTTTAAATACAGTGATAAATATCTGCCACAAATATTGTAGCTGATCTGTTGTTTACCCTAACCTGAAATCATTAAGCTTACAATTTCATCTTTATCTCCTTCATAGAGTTCACCAAGCAATACAATGGGCCGCACGCCACCCCGGCACCCCACCAGCAGGACCAGTCCTCTCACCTCGCCCACGAATTGTTCCCACGGGGGTCTGTCACCCAGGTAACATTCCCATATGCTGACCACACTAATGCATGATCTCACTCTGGGCACGAAGACCTTCTACAGTAGTTCCAAGAGCCTGTTGCCATGTTTTATGACTAACATGTACTGACTGTGTCTGACTGGGACTTTTTGTGTTGTTTTCTTCAACATTTCCCTTTATAACCTGAAACCCTTAAAATTAATTTCTGCATTTCTGGGGTGGGAGCCATATCACCTAGAGAGTCATCCTCTCATGAAGGGTCTAAAACTCTTTTAAAGAGGTCTGCAGAACAACATAGATGACGATTTAGGGGTTTCTGGTCCTCTTAAACTTATTAACTCGTGCTGCTAACCACAACACTCGGACTGGACCACTCTTTTTTCTCTCTTTTCCTCTTCTGCCCTGTTCTCTCCCTCTCTGGCCGTTCTGTGGGCACAGTCGGTTATGGGGTTGGAGTGTCGATGGGCTCTTAAAGCACCCTTCTCCCTCTCCTCCTCCTCCTACTCTTCCGTCTCACTCCTCTATTCCTGCCGGCCCCTCCCTCAGGGCCTTCCGCTGCGCGCTCTCACCAAGGTAACTCACCTGCTAGCCTATCACGATGAGGAGGGGCGGGATGGGTGCTTAGATTCCCACCCACTCCCAGCCTAACAGGCACTTGTATGCACAAATATTAGCTGCCGTGGTTTGACCTCATTCCCAATACGGACTTCCCCTCGTGGATGGTGGTTGATTTAAAATGTAAAACTAAGAAACAATACTATGTGGAGGAATTTTTTAATGCATGTAAAATAGGTTTTGCACAGGAATTAACTGGCTCACTATGTTTCCAGCATCCATTTATTCACTCGTAGGTGCATGTTGGAGTTGTCCACTCAATTTTTTGAAATATTTTGTATGCTTTAGCTTTCTTGTTTAAGTGAGTTGTTTGCAGTCCATGCAACGTCAATGTTTTTCCCTCTTTTCCCTCTATTTCTCCCTTCAGTATGCTGGAGTATGACACAGAGAACATGAATTCTGATGAGATCTTTAGCTCGCTGCGCGGTGTCACAGAAGCCATCCAGAGCTTCAGTTACCGCAGCCAAGAGGACCTGAATGAGCCAATCAGACGCGATGGGAAGAAGGATGATGCTGTGAGTGCTTTAATTGTGGGAAACAGGAACAAGTGCACGGATGGGAAAAATGACCCCAGTTTGTGTGTGTTTTTTTATTATTATTATTATTATTATTATTAAATAAAATTGTAAGTACATTATTATTAATAATAATAATAATAGTAAAAGAAAACACGTTCATTATTGTTAATAATAATAGTAAACGAGAGAACAATAAAAACACAATGTGTTTTTTTTTGCTATTATTAAATCAAATTAATAATTGTAATAATATTAATAATTGCAAAAGAAAAACACACACATAAGGGTCATTAAATGGGTCTTTACAAAACAAAAATAATATTGTTATTAATAATTATAATAAAGAAGATAATAATAACTAATAATAATTGGAAAAACCCACAAATGGGGTCATGAAATGTAATAAAATAAAATACTTAATACTTACAGTAAATACTTAAAAATGATAATACATTATTATTATTATTATTTAGTTATTTATTAAGAATTCCAAAAATACATGTGAGCCACATGTAATTTAGATCCTTTTAGATTCTTTTTTACTCGCTTTTGCTGGTTTGTTGACTCGCATTTGATTTTTTTGGACAAATTATGCAGCCCTAATTGGCACGTATTTAACACTCTTTCTCTTTCTCTCTTCCTGTCTTAGGCTGGGAAGGAAGGGGCATCACCGGGGTCTGATGCAAGACTGGGATTGGACGTAATGGAAGGGGGTCGAACTGCTTTGGATAATAAGACGTCTTTACTTAACACACCGTCCCCGCGGTCTTTCGCTGTGCCGCGGTCAAGAGAGTTCGCACCCTATGGCTACGGAGACACAATCACGGCCTATGACAAAAGTGCCCTGAAGGAGGCTGTTTTTGATGATGACGTGGAGCAGTTCCGAGACTGTGAGTCAATACGCTGCTCAAAGCTCATACCTTCACTTTCACAATCATCTGTACTCCATACAGCTCCCATTGTCTGTGATTGTGTAAAGAAACACTTTAAGTTGTGGAAAAACTAAAATAGCAAGAAATTCTGAATCTTCATGATCTGAGTATACACACTAAAATTTCCCAGGCATAAGATGGCATATTGAAAAAAAACAATGACAATGTTATTAAATCCCTTTTTTAAATTTATTTATTACATGTTTCAGCATCTTTTGACGACTAGGCCTCAAATAGTGTACTGGATCTTATGATGCTCAATACAGATGTCAGACAGTAGACCCCAGGTTTTTAGTTTATGTTTCTTGAAATAAGCATTATCGAGTCATTCTTTAATCATCCCTGCACTCTCAACGTATATATTTTAAAGAGAAAAAAAGTATCTTCTTGAAAAATGATATTAAACAGATGTTTTTGTTAACTTAAAGGGGTCATATGATGCTGCTAAAAAGAACATTATTTTGTGTATTTGGTGTAATGAAATGTGTTTATGCAGTTTAAAGTAAAAAAAAACACATTATTTTCCACATACTGTACATTATTGTTTCTCCTCTATGCCCCGCCTTTTTGAAACGCGTCGATTTTTACAAAAC
>NW_015631726.1:212175-226369 GCF_001515625.1 Sinocyclocheilus rhinocerous
TTTATAAAGAATATCTCTTTGGATTTGAGACTTTAGTCTTTGCAACTTTACAGATCTTCTTTATGCACCAAGAGCTTGTAACACTCCAAAGAGAAAGGAAAAATTGAAATCGCATCATATGACCCCTTTAAGATTGCTGAAAAAGTGGGCAGACACTGTTGGTGCAGAAATGACACCTTTCAACTCTAAAGTTATTCAACAGTGTGAGCAACATGATGACCAGAGACCATAACAAAACATAAGTGATTAACCCCCTGTAAGCGTACGTGCCAGAGATGCAGGTGTAGCACGTAGGATAGTGGAGTTTGTGTGTCATCACTTCCCCTGCTGTCCCTCCCCTTCTACAGGCCGTCGGCAAGACTGTGGTGAGAACAAGATGGTGCTGCCCAAGGGCTTTACTCCTGGTAAAGACCTGCACAGTTGAACAAGACTGTTGCACTTTTCGTCATTTTCTTTCCCTTCCTCCTCCTCTCTTTCAGTGTCATCCATCTCAGGGTCTCAATGTGATGTGATGTCAACCTATCTTAAATGACACTATTGCTTTGCTAACAGGCTCACTGTGATAACTGCTACAGGCCACCTTCACTAATATAAGGCAATACGGTCATATAAATGACTGTATGTTCTAATTAAATAGGACGATAGTGTTGATTCACATGTGTTTTGGTTTACAACTAACAGAGCTTCACTGTTTGCAGACACATTGTTGTAACACATTGTCATAACTTGTAAGCAAATATGATTAACCTGAGTGATTAACCTAAGTGAACACTTTCACTTTGCATATTGCTGGCTAATAATGACATAGAAGGGTGAAATCTTATAAAAACATGTCCAGATCACATTTCACCCCAAAATCAAATGGAAAAAATAAATTATATTTTGCATGAAGAACATAAATCCTATTTATAAGACCAAGTTTTTTTTGTTGTTGTAATTTTCATTATATTATTTCATTTAATTGGTAATCTAGTATTTTTTTGTGTGTATTACAATAACAATTTTTTAAATTTAAATCATTATAAATTAAAGGCTAATAAAAATGTGCTACTACAAAGTCCTAAATAACAGAAATACTGAATTTGAAGTACTGCCATAATGTATAGATACTTAACATTTTAATAATTTAATAGTTTAAAGTTATTTTATTTATATTTAATATATTATGTATTTTATTATTTAGATTTAATATATATATATATATATTTTTTTTTTTCTTTTTTATTATTTATTGTCGTTTTTTTAAGCAGACTATAATTTTTTCAGCTTTTGAGGTGAAATATGACCCATACATGTTCTTTACAGGTTTCATAAGATTCAGTAATATACAATATCATATATTTAAAACAGAAAAAATTGTGCTCCAGTAGAATTAAAGTAGGACAATAGCTTGTTTATGCAGCATGTCTTCTGCTCATCCTTGAATCGTTTTGAATCATACAGATCTGGTGGCAGACCTACTGAAGGAGCTGTCCAATCACAATGAGCGAGTGGAGGAGAGGAAGGGGGCTTTGATTGAGCTGTTGAAGATTGCTCGTGAGGACAGCCTGGCTGTGTGGGACGAACACTTCAAAACAATCCTATTGCTGCTATTGGAGACACTCGGGGACAAGGATGTGAGTCAGAGCGTCATATATCTTGCATCCTTAATTGACACATTCTATTTAAACATAATGTTTTTTTATATATCCAGTAGGCTTGCCGCAATAGACGGTGTTGACGGTGATACCGGTGTTAAACGAAAGCGAGGAAAATAGGGAAAATTCAAATGAACTAAAAACGAAGAATTGCTTTAAGCCGAATTGCCGCTATTTGAAAGTGAATGTAAAATGCGCACGCCGCTTTTACAAGCTATTTAAAAGTGAAGGAAAGTGAGAAAAAGAGGGAACACCCCCGCCCCCACGGTGATACCGGTATTACCGGTGTTGTCACACGTCGATTAACCGGTGGGAAAATTTCCTCACCGTCACAACCCTAATATCCAGTTGCTTTTCTGTGTCTGTGTGTATTTGTAGTGGTTAATAGTGATAGTATGCATTCTGTCTGTTTATTCAGCACACTATCCGAGCTCTGGCTTTACGGGTTCTGAAGGAGATTCTGAGGAACCAGCCAGCACGCTTCAAGAACTATGCAGAACTCACAATCATGAAAACACTAGAAGCTCATAAGGACTCTCATAAAGAGGTTAGAATCCACCTTTTCAAACTAATATCTGTTTTAACCTCTGATTGACATTTAAGCATTACAACATCATGATGATCATACTGCAAAATCATACTACAAAATGTTGTCATCTCATGGCTACTTTGGGTTGTTTGTTCCTTATAGCAGGGGTGAAATGTATTGGGTATTCTGTAATTTAAATTCTTTTTTTTTGTTTCACAAATATTTTTATTATATTGAAAGCTAGACTTAATAATAATACTAATGATGTTGTGTGAATGGAAAGAAAAAAATCCATACATTTTTATACTATAATTATAAAATAATATATTTTAATGTTTGTGAAAGTCTTTATGTATATATTTATTTCCCCAACAATACACTACTAAAAGTAATATTGTGAAATATTATTGCAATTTGAAATAATTCCTTTTCTATTGTAGTGTATTATAAAATGTAATTTATTCCTGTGATGGCAAAGCTGAAATTTCTGAAATTATTACTCTAGTAATATCACACAAGCCTTCAGAAATCATTTGAAAACAGTTGTGCTGCTTAATATTTTTGTGGAACCCGTGATACTTTTTTTTTTCATCATTCTTTGATGAATAGAAAGTTCAAAGGGACGGCATTTATTTGAAATAAAATTTATAATAATAACATTATAAATGTCTTTACTGTCACTTTTGAACAATTTAATCCTTGCTAAATAAAATTTACATTTCTTTAAATAAAAAAAAAATAATCTTGCTGAACCCAAACTTTTGAGTGGCAGTTTGTGATATTTTATGTATAGTAATGCAATCAAATTAAACCTAGTTTTATAGTGCATGCATAGATTTGAGTATGGGAATATATTCTTTTAAACTAAACTCCATTGTCACCATAATACCTCTAACATGTGACCACATTGTTTCTGAGAAATCAGGCTGTCCAGGTGACTTTTTCTTTGTAACGGTCTCATTGAGAGTAAAACGAGCTGATTGGTCTCTTTAATCCCTTTTTAAATCCAACACCTGTGCCTGCGGACACTGAGCACCTTGGTTACATCTAAAATGCAGTGACCCAAGTCAACAAACCCAACACCTAGATAAGGAAATGAATGAAGTACAGGCATGTGAAGAAAAGGTTCTCAGGTTGTTAAACTTCACAAACTCAATCAAGTGCCTTCTTGACGTTATATATGCAGGTGGTTCGGGCGGCTGAAGAGGCTGCCTCTACGTTGGCTGGCTCCATTCACCCAGAGCAATGCATCAAAGTGCTGTGTCCCATCGTACAGACCGCAGACTATCCCATCAACCTGGCTGCTATTAAGATGCAGACCAAAGTGGTTGAGCGCATTGCCAGGGAGTCGCTGCATCAGCTGCTGCCAGACATCATCCCTGGCCTCCTACAAGTGAGTATTGCACATTGGCTGCATTTTATGATAAAATCACCTCTCCGCTTCTGTCACTTTGGAATTACTTCCAATTTGATATCGGGGTCAGAGAGATATCATTGAATGTCTGGGCAAGTAGTTACATACATTGCATATATACCCGAACTCGATGTACCAGAATGGAGAATGGGAATTAAGATGGGGAAAACTTTTCAGTGACTACGTTTTGTAGCCCTTTGTTCACCCCACTGGTCAAAATTGGGTCAGTATTAAGTATATTAGCACTGCATTGGGAACTTTGGGAGCATAGTCAACATGCAACACTTTGTACTTTAGCACTCTTGATGATGTACACATGTGTTTATGTGTGTGTATGAAGATGTTAATGCTAAAACCGTCTGTCTGTCTGCAGGGCTATGATAACACAGAGAGTAGTGTTCGCAAGGCCAGTGTGTTCTGTCTGGTGGCCATCTACTCTGTGATTGGTGAGGAGCTGAAGCCACACTTGGCCCAGCTCACGGGTAGCAAGGTATGTTCACATGCACACCAACTCAAAGTCCACCAAAAGGTTCACTCTGTTCAACCTGCTTATCACTCAGTCCTCTGTTTATTTGTGCCCTCCTCTGGTTTTAGCTGGTCCAAGTTTTTATATTTGGTCTACTTTCATTGCAACTTGGGCTTCACAGCACAGTCCATAAAAAATGGTAACACTTTTATAGAAAGGTTTAATTTGTTAACATTAGTTAACTACATTAGTCAACATGAACAGTACTTAGTTATACTTGGTTAAGTTCAACATTTACTAATACATTTTTAAAATCAAAAACAGTAACATTAACATTTTTATTAACCAACCAGAACAAAAGTTAATAAACACTGTAAAAAATATATTTATTGTTAGTTCATGTTAGTTAATGCATTAACAAATGAGACCTTATTATAAAGTGTTACCAAAAAACTAAGAGGGGGGAATTACTGAACTCTTTCAGGTCATATTTCACACCAAATTCAAATTTCTCATTAGAAAAAAAAAAATATATATATATATATATATATTTATTTATGAATTCTATTATGAATTATGAATTCTTGCATTTGTAATATATTTGTCAAGCACAAATTCTACTTTTCTCATAACTGTAATAAGTTTTTTTTTTTTTTGTTCTTTTATGTAAATGTACATAAACTGAGTATGATTGAAGCTACCATAGTGAGTAAACACTATAAGAATTTAAATAAATCATTATTAAATGATTTCACAGTACTGAAGAATTTAATTGAATTTTTCTTTTTTTAATGCTTAATTGACTTGAATTTCATAAAGTGTCCACTCATCACATTCAAAATACTGATATTGATACAGTGTTGGACTGAGTATTGTTTCTGTGAAATGGTCAATTTGTTGCATAATATTTTGTGAAATCCACCTACATTGCCCTTAAGAGAAAATGTTCACATTTTTAGACACAATGCAAAAGTAAACATTAACCCTGACCTTCTAAGATAACATAACTAGAAAGTAGTGCTGTCAAACGATTAATCGTGATTAATCGCATCCAAAATAAAAGTTTTTGTTTACATAATATATGTGTGTGTGTACTGTGTATACAGTGTTGGGGAGTAACTAGTTACATGTAACGGAATTACATAATTTAATTACAAAATAAAAGTAATTGTAATCAGTTACAGTTACTAAGAAAAAATGTGTAATTAAATTACAGTTACTTATGAAAATGTTAAGGATTACTTAGATTAACTGTTTTTTCTAAGGCATTGTTAAATTCCAGTGTTTCCGGTCATGCAAAGATTTGATTTCAAAAACAGTATCATGTAGTATCATTAAACTATTTCTTGTTATGATTTTAAATATGCATTTAACCTCAGAATGATTTTAAAGTAAGTCTGAAATCTGCAGCTGGATCATGAACAATGGGTACCCAAAGTAACCTTCCCAACACTGTGTGTATATTTATTATGTATATATAAATACACACATGCACGTATATATTTAAGAAAAATGTTATATTTGTATATTAAATACATTTATATATAATATAAATTATATAGATATATACATGTAAATATTTTCAAAATATATATTGTATGAGTGTGTATTTATATATACATAATAAATATACACAGTACAGTACACACACATATATTATGTTCACAAAAACTTTTATTTTGGATGCGATTAATCGTTTGACAGCACTACTAGAAAGTGTAAATACATGCTCTTATCTGCGAAACAAGTCAGAGGTCTGTATGAGTATTAGTGCATGTTGTATTGAAATTCACTCTCTGGCTTTTATTTCCACAGATGAAGTTGTTAAATCTGTATATTAAGAGGGCCCAGACCACCAACAGCAACAGCAGCAGTTCTTCAGATGTGTCGTCTCACAGCTAGCCGGATGTACTCTAATCAGTGCCCTACACGTGCATTTGGGAACATAGTTGTGCCTCCTTCAGACATCCTTTTTTTTATTGCTTCATCACAGTCATCACATTTTCCCAGAGAGATGTGTTGCTCACTTCAATCAGACTTTTCTTTTCATCCAACTCCTGAAAGCCTCTTAGTTAATGTCTCATGCATCTTTCCATCTGTGGAACATTGAATGTAAAGGGGTTCGGATCAAGAAAAATGCATGCCGGCTTTTGATAGGGAACAGATCTTCCATGATTGGCATAGCTTCCTTAATTGGAGCAAACAAGCTATCTTCAGCTTCTGAAGAGGTGATTCGTTAACTACATTTATTAGTAATAACTTATTCATGTTTGCAAGTGGTGTTAAAGGTTTAATCGAGTTATTTGGATATTTTAAACGGGCACAGTTGGGTTAACTAATACATCACTTGAATCTCAGTTAATGCTAGTGGATCATTTGGCTGGCCGAGTGATAAATGTAAAGAAAAGAGAAAAATGTAAGTAATTTGTAGGTTTGGCTACAATGACAACCAAAACAAATGTAGGATTAAAACATTCTTATATTCATTTTTATTTCATGGGACCGCAATACCGCATCCCGTAATGTTGAAAGTGTAGGAAATAATGTTAGTTTCCAAGTCTTTAAAAAGGCTAATGTAAAGCAATTGTGTTGATTTTATTATAGGATGGATAATGTGTTCAAAATGTGGGCCTCACTACAGAATACAAGGACAGACTTCTGAATGTCGAGCTTTTCTTTTCATCTTTGGAAAAAAAAAGCGAAAGGTTTTGGGAGTAAACGTGCAAGCCATAACACACTTGGACATTTAAAAGTTGACAAACACTCAATGGCGTCAAAAACATGACCAGGAGCATCTTCAGACAAGAGACAATGAAGGAAACCGATTACCACTTTGTTCTTGGAGCAAGAGGATTGTGATGGAAATTTCCAAACTACTATGCCTTACGTTCCTTTTTCTGTTTTCAAAGCTCAGACTGTTAAGATATATACGTGTCCACAGGCATTCTTACTACATCGCTAAAGCATGGTGCTGCAAGTTTGCGCAGCACATGTCTATGACACTAATGAAAACCCTCTAATCTGGCTCAAGAACTAGAGGTGATGTTATGTCCTCTGAAAGCTCTGAACTCTTTCTTTTCCTTGTTCATCTGGAGATTTTTCCCATCTGATGTTAAGTGCTGAGCGTTTAGTGTTTTGTACATACCTTACAATCATTGCTTCTCCCTCCCCCACAAAATTAAGGTAAAAACTATGTTGCACTCTTTTGCACGTTAACAAATAGCCTGCATGTTTTGACGACATAACCATCCTGTGCTGCCGCGACTGACCTAGGTTTGGCTGTTTGTGCCACGTCAGCGGTCTGGTCGGTCTGTAAATACAGTATTATTATTGTTATTATTAATATGTTGCCCGTGTGGGGAAGTAAGTGCAAAGCTCAAATGGGTCTCACAGAGTTTGTCTGTTTGTCTCAGACTGTGAACCAGACCATATTAGAAATTAAGGACAGACATTTGAAAGCACCCTACTTTCCTTAAGTATTATATACTGGGGCATGTTGCTTTTATTGGTATGCTAAGTGTGCGTACCCTTGTTTGTTGCGGCATTTCTTTCTAATGGTTTTTAACCGGTTCAGACCATGAACCTACATTTTGTTTTAGACTGGGGCTATTCATAAAAATAATCTGTTAATGAAAGAACAAAGCAAACTGTGAGGATCAACAATGCAAGTATTAAGTTAAACGTGGCCCCTTGTTTTTCCTCAAATGTTGACCTCTAATGGTATTCCATCAAACAATTCACTACGCATGTTAGACTTTGTTTTGTCATTGGACACAGATACACTCATGTATTTGTAAATTTGTTATTTCATTTCCTGTCCCAATGTACAGTTTTTGTTTTTTTTCAAAGGCTTGTGATAGATTTACACCAACCTAAGTTTGGCCTACAATTAAAACAACCAGAAACATGAATTTATTGTGATGATTATTTCAAACTCTAAAATCTATCTTTTTTTGTTTTGGGGCTGTTGAATGTGCTATCAGCAATATAATTCATGCACCAGTACATTTATAAACGAAGTCACATGTGATGACGTGTACTCAGTCCTAGTGAGTCCAGTGTGAAAGAAATGACCAGGTTACAGGTCACCTCAAAATCAAAACATCAATTTATATATTGCATTAAGAACCTGAAGCTATTTTCAAATCATTTTAAATAATTTATTTTATGTTATTTTTTATTTATTTTGCATTGTGAAGTTATTTTTGACAACAAATTGTTAAATTACATTTTTCTCAAATATTCAGTGTGGAAAAAAAATAATTCTCTGTAAAGCAATAATGAGTCATTCTGTCTGGACATTTAAAAAAAAAAAATCAAAATCATCAATGATCAACGACTATCAAATACGACATAAAAAAACTGTCATTGTGTATTTTTAGTACAATGGTTTAAAAAGTAGGTTTTTATTTAAGCAAAATAGATTTGGACTTGTTTATATGTATATAACTTTTATTTTTACGTTTTGGTGAAATATAACCTGGACATTCTTGACAGTTTTTGAGATTCGTCTAAATATCAAAGTTTTTAGTATTGCCATTAGTATTGACATCAAGGCTTTTCAACAGTGCAGATGTGAAAATGTAGTTGGCTACAGAAGCACCTGTGCGCACTCAAACATCATATTGCATAATCTAGTTAATAAAGCAACTCAGTCTTGACCTTTGATGTACACAGTATCAGTTTTACCAGCTGCGTTTGTTATTAAAGGGGTCATATGATGTTGCTAAAAAGAACATTATTTTGTGTATTTGATGTAATGAAATGTGTTTATGTGGTTTAAGGTTGAGTGAGCAGAGGCCGGAGTCCTAGAGTGAGCGGCGGCCTAGAGTGCTACAGTGAGGAACGGCTGGAGGGATTGAGTGAGCGGAGGCCGGTGGGCTTGAGAACAGTGCGGCCGGCGGATTCGACGAAGGAGCGGCCGGTGGACTTGCGGCAACCACATGTGACGACCCCGGGCTGGACTCCGCTTCGTTCACGGTGAAAGCCGATCCGGCGATCCACAGCACAAAGTTGTTGTATTTCCTCAGCGACCAGCACGGATCAGCTCCAGGCAGAGGAAGCGGATATCGTCCTCTTTTGGAAGGCCAACCAAAGTAGTTTTGCTTTCACAACGAATCACACAGCGACTCCACAACATGGCAGCGGCGCAACAACAATACTACAGCGAGAATCAAAGTTACACCTTCTTTCTTTGCGTGAACATTTGGGCGGCGTTATGCAAATCTTCCCACATCGTGACGTAGACATGTGGGGGCGTGTTAGAACGAGGCGTTTTAGGTAGGCGTGGCTGACTCTTAACTTTTATAAAGAATATCTCTTTGGATTTGAGACTTTAGTCTTTGCAACTTTACAGATCTTCTTTATGCACCAAGAGCTTGTAACACTCCAAAGAGAAAGGAAAAATTGAAATCGCATCATATGACCCCTTATTAACTTTTGACCATTTAATTTCCTATTTGGAATAAATAACAGGAAAGGAATAGACTACTCGTCGTTTTTTGTTTAGTTTAACGAACGGAAAACTAGAATTTGCTTCAATTTATCATTTTAGAAAAGCTTGATATACCACCCCGTCTTCTATACTAAAATATTAAACAAGGGGCTAAGTAAATAATACAAAGACGTAAATAAATAACAGGTGAGAAATGATAAATGCTGTATTAGTGGCTTAATAGTTGTTGCTTCTGTCTTATGTACGAATGGAGCTTAGCAGTACACCAGTAGAAGTTAAATAAATATTAAAACGAGGGTTTTAAAGGGTCTTTAATATTTTCAGTCAGGCATAGTATGAGTCAGTCAGCTGAGCGAAGGACCCCACGCAGCACGCTCACACGTGTTTGTCTACAGCCATGGCGGACATGCAGATGAAGATTCTCCGCAAGAAAATTCAGAAGAGAAATGATAAAAATAAACAACGCAAATTGCTCAGAGCTCAGAAGGAAGAAGAGGAAAACGGTGAAGGTGATTTTTCTCTTAAATTGTAAAGATGAATGTGATGTTTAATTAATTCAGACGTTATCTCAGATCTAGCATGTGCTAATCACACTGCTCGGTGCATTCGTAAAGTTTGGTCTTATATTTTAGTCAGTTGTATTTAACCTAGCAACACGACATATGGGTTTAATAAAATAGTAATTATAATGTTGTTTATGTGTTGTTTAGTTTTTGTATTGAGGAACTTTAACATTATACATTAACCGACAGAGGTCAAAGTTGTTCTGGACGAATCTGATTCTGCTCCAAACGTCAGTGAAGAGCAGCAGCAAAGTATCTCCACTGAGGAGAACGAAACCTCACAGAAAATCAAGAAAAAGAAAAGAAAATTGGATGGTGCAGGGGACGCAGCATCCAGTGAGTATTTAATATTGCTGTGATGATGTCGTTATAATTAGTGGTTAGTCACTATGGGATTTTCAATGGGCAATATTTGTAGCTAGAGAGGTGGCTGCTAAATATGCAATTTAATTATAGCATTTGAGATGTATATATATTCTCTGTAATAATGGATCTGGTCCTGTAGGTGTGAAAAAAGTCAAAAAGCCGGATGTTGTTAAAGAGACAACAGAAGCATCAGATGGAGAAGATGAGAAACAGGAGCAGGAATGTGCAGAGCCTGAAAAGGTGCCAGAAAATGGAAATAATGACAAAGAGGGTTCAGCAGAAGAGGAGGATAGTGATGAAGATGGACCAGAGCTTCCTTCTGGTCTCACAGGTAAACATGACATAACCTGTTAAACACAGTCTGCTATGAGTCATATTGGTGATGAGCCTGGTTTAGTTTCTCTAGTTATCCACTCATTTCAGTGGGAAAAGTAATGAGAGATGTCCAATCAATTTGGCTATTTTTAGGAAAAAATTCCAGATTTTTTTTTTTACGGTGCATATTATTGAACAAACAACAAAATATAGGATGCATGATTTCTTACTAATAAAAAAAGATAAATGTACAGAAGCTCCTTTTATTAAGTTAACTTATAAAGAACACCTGTATTTTTTGCTTTATTTGAAATACAAAACCTTTTTGAAACGTTTTTTTTTTTTCTAAAATATAAACCAATTTATTAGACATTTATTTTTTGGACAAAAATAATTTAAGAAGTACCATTTAAATGTAATTGAGCGACAAAAAAGAGGGATGTTTTATTACTATTAAAATAAATGGTAAGAAGTTCAATCTTAATTTCACTGAAGCTGTTTTTATTCAATTAGCTGGTGAAGAACAAACAAATCGGTATTGTTTAGATTTTTTTTTTTTACAAAATATCATTGAAATGTTTTTCTTTCAAAAAAAAAAAAAACAGTTTGTTAGAAACTTATTTAAATTTTTCTCATAGACATGAATAGGTAACTATGATTTGTTTTCCTCACTGGTGACTTTCTCAGGTGCGTTTGAGGACAAGTCATTTGCATCTTTGGCGGAAGTGGTCAGTGAGAATACACTGAAGGGAGTGAAGGAAATGGGCTTTGAAACCATGACTGAGATCCAGCACAAGACCATACGACCTCTGCTGGAAGGAAGGTGAGTTTGCGGTGCATCAGACATTGCAGGATTTCAGTGGGACAGTAATCATCACTTGTTTTATTTGTTCAATCAATAATTAGTTTATTTGTTGTGATATGTGCTCATTGTTGTCCAACAGAGACGTGTTGGCTGCAGCTAAAACAGGAAGCGGTAAAACACTAGCTTTCCTGATTCCCTCCATTGAGCTTATCTACAAACTCAAATTTATGCCCAGAAATGGTGAGTGTACATATTATCATTCTCTGATTGTTATAGTCATAGCAGAGATTTAAGTATGACCTTAGAGGTGTGACATGGCTCTGGTGTGTGTGTGTGTGTGTGTGTGTATCAGGGACTGCAGTGGTCATATTGTCTCCCACTCGTGAGTTGGCCATGCAGACGTATGGTGTTCTAAAGGAGCTGATGACTCATCATGTGCACACATATGGCCTCATCATGGGCGGCAGCAACCGTTCTGCTGAAGCCCAGAAACTCGCCAATGGAGTCAATATCCTGGTTGCTACACCTGGCAGACTTCTCGATCACCTGCAGGTAAGGCCTTTTACAATCAACAGCTTTGCCACACGGGTCTGTGGAGTGTACTTGACCACTTTTTCTTTCCACAGAACACACCCGGGTTCATGTTTAAGAACCTTCAGTGTCTGATCATTGACGAGGCTGATAGGATTCTAGAGGTTGGCTTTGAGGAAGAACTGAAGCAGATCATCAAACTACTGCCTAGTAAGAACTGACGAACCTGACCACTCTGAAGTCACTTCCTTTAACCAGGGTTCTTGCACGTCCTTAAATATTTCTCTTTCTTTCCAGAAAAAAGACAGACCATGTTATTTTCCGCAACACAGACACGTAAGGTGGAGGATCTTGCACGAATCTCCCTCAAGAAGGAGCCGTTGTATGTGGGGGTGGACGACAACAAAGACACGGCCACCGTGGAAGGGCTAGAACAGGTAAACTGCTCACCTGTCTAACTCCTTTATCAGTACCAGTTGATCATGTGTTGTGGGAGTAAGATCTTATTTGAGTTTGACCTTGTGTTGTTTTTAGGGATATGTCGTATGTCCTTCGGAAAAACGTTTCCTGCTGCTCTTCACGTTTCTGAAGAAGAACCGCAAGAAGAAGCTGATGGTGTTTTTCTCGTCTTGCATGTCTGTGAAGTTCCACTATGAGCTGCTCAATTACATCGATCTGCCCGTCATGGCCATTCACGTGAGTCACAGAGCCATACGCACATAAAGCGAGATGGGAAGTGCCGTTGAAGCAGTGTGATGAATGCTTTTGTTTTCACGGTCTTTCAGGGGAAGCAGAAACAGACGAAGAGAACCACAACGTTTTTCCAGTTCTGTAACGCAGACTCTGGTATTCTCCTCTGTACGGATGTGGCTGCCAGAGGTCTCGATATCCCAGAGGTGGACTGGATTGTTCAGTACGACCCACCCGATGATCCAAAGGTACAGCAGTCACGCCCCCTAGTCCAGCCTTGCTGATTGATATATATACGCTTGTATTTTGATTTTTATATGTGACTTTTCTGTTGATATTTAGGAGTACATTCACCGTGTGGGACGAACAGCTCGTGGTATTAATGGTAGAGGACATGCCCTCCTGATCCTAAGACCGGAGGAGCTCGGCTTTTTACGATTTCTCAAACAGGCCAAAGTATGAAGTCCCTATAGTTGTGGTTTTATATTGGCTTTCAATGTGTCGGCTTTGTATGATCATGACAGGAGTTTAAATACTCTGTATAACTTTACACGTTAACTAAACTTACATATAAAATGATTAAATACTATATTGACATAAAAAAACTGACAAGAAAATTACAAAATCTTGAAATAAAATTTAAGTGAAAACAAAATATAAAAACAAAATCTAATTCAAAATAGTAACAAAGTATAGTAGTACATCAGTGATACTAAAATAACACTGGTAAGCTGTTAAACATGTCAAGGTGAATCTTGAAAAAGGCATTTCTTATTGTCTCTCTCTTGTGTTCTTCTAAAGGTCCCTCTGAGTGAGTTTGAGTTCTCCTGGGCTAAAATCTCTGATATTCAATCTCAGGTGAGACTTCCTATTCAGTGAAGTTGAACTAAATCTCTTGCTCTTTTCAAATATAACCCCTTTGAATCCTAATTGACCTGTTTAAAATCGGTATTTGCTTTGGTCTTTTGCAGTTGGAGAAGCTGATAGAGAAGAACTACTACCTTCACAAATCAGCTCAGGAGGCCTACAAATCCTACGTCAGATCTTATGACTCGCATTCCCTCAAACAAATCTATAATGTAGAGACACTCGACCTCCCGAAAGTGGCAATGTCCTTTGGGTTTAAAGTGCCACCTTTTGTGGACCTCAGTATCCTTTCAGCACTGTATCACAATGCTACTCTTGCATGTGGAACTTGTTACTTAAAGGGTTAGTTCACCCAAAAATGAAAATTCTGTCATTAATTACTCACCCTCGTGTTGTTCGAAACCCGTAAGACCTGCGTTCATCTTCGGAACACAATTTAAGATATTTTTGATGAAATATGAGGGCTCTCTGACCCTCCCATAGACAGCAAGGTAAGTGGGTCAGCGCCGGCGCCGCCACACGCTCGCGTCATGATACTGTCGTGAACGCGCGTCCA
>NW_015631726.1:226474-240786 GCF_001515625.1 Sinocyclocheilus rhinocerous
GCAAAAAAGTATTCTCGTAGCTTCGTAACTTTACAGTTGAACCACTGATGTCACACGGACTACTTTGTCGATCATCTTGGTACTTTTCTGGACCTTGAACGTGGTAGTTACCTTGCTGTCAGAGCAAGGTATGGGAGGGTCAGAGAGCCCTCAGATTTCATCAAAAATATCTTCAATTGTGTTCCGAAGATGAACGAAGGTCTTACGGGTTTCGAACAACACGAGGGTGAGTAATTAATGACAGAATTTTCATTTTTGGGTGAACTAACCCTTGAATAGTTTTGAGTTTTTGATGTTTTATCATGGTTGTACATGCATTACTGTTTGGGGACGGTACTATGCTCACCACAGCTGCATTTATTTGATCACAAATACAGTAAAAACTGTAAAATTATGAAATATTACAGTTGAAATTAACTTTTTTTTGTTTTAAAATGGAGTTTTCAGCATCAGTACTCCAGTCTTCAGTGTCACATGATCCTTTAGAAATCATTCTAATATGCTGATTTGGTGCTTAAGAAACATTTTTTTATAATCCGTGATGAAAAGATGTGCTGCTTAATTTTTTTTTTTGGAAACTTTTGAATGGTACTGTAGATCTATTAGCAGTACAAGGCCTATATATATTTATAGCATTCCTAAGGTCAGAGTCTTCGGGTGGTGTTTGTTCCTTAACCGTTCGCTCTCTCAGATGTTCACAGCAGTAAAGGGGTGAAGATGCAGAAGCGAGGTGGCGGCGGAGGCTTTGGCTACCAGAAATCTAAGAACGTCCACAAGGCCAAGATCTTCAAACACGTCAACAAAAGGAAAGGAGATGGTAGACAGTTCTCACGCTGAGAATAAGATCAATCTTCCTTGTGATGCACCTCTATATGGAGTAACTGTCAGACTACACAATTGTCATTTTGTTAATTTGTTCTCAGTCGTTTGAGAAGAGCTCTGATCAGTCTGCATTCCATGCCTGTACAGAAATCTGTTTTCAGAAGCCGTTATGTAATGCTGAATTTCTATTGTTACTGGCCCAACTCATTAAATATAGAAACTTATATTGTGAATAATTCTTCATGCTGTCTCCTCTCTCCACATGAGATTGAACCTACAACCTTAGTGGCAACCAGGGTTTGATAGATCAGCCTTTGGATTTTCATTTATGTATTTGTTTTCAAATGGCTCATACAGAAAACATTTTCCGTACTGTTTCACAGAATAGAAAATTCTGAGATTTAATAATTTTCATTTATGCACCAATGTAACAAACAAATGCTTGCTTTTTTATTTAAACACTTTAAAACCTGTAAAATGGCACACAAATATTTTGTGTGTGTGTGAGATTAACAACCAATGAACTATATATTAGCATTTTATTAATTTTGGGGTTTTATCCTTATAAAAAAATTGTTTTTAAGAAAACATAACGGTCAAATAAAAAGCAGCACATTGATATCATAATAGTCATGAGGTTGATTCATTTTACATTCAGTATTTTGTTAAATATGTTGTAAATATCCTATATATTATACAGTCTTAGAAGCCATAATGCTGCCATCTTTAAAATGTGCACAAGAATTGCACATTTCAGTTGTAATGTTATTTACAGGTCAAGGCAATCTGTGAACTGAAGACTGAAGAGTCTGTAAGATGCCAGGTTATTTTTACCATTAGTGTATCATATGTGACTCCTCACTAGTCTGAAACCACTATAGTAAATAAATCTGTCAAATCAGCAGGTAGTTCATTTCTCCTTTAATGTGTTTTGGTTTTATGGCAGCAGGTTTTTATGATCATGATACAAAAACAAAGGCGATTAGTAAGGGAATTTGTGTTGTATACATAATGGGTTTAAATAAGGTGACATCAAGGCACAAAACATCTCCAGTTTAACAGTACATAAGTTACATGCTTCATCTCTGAACCTAGAAGAATCTAGGCTAACATAAAGATACTGAACAGTAGAGATTCAGTCTGAAAGCAGATGTGATCTCGGCACGAGGCTGTAATGCAATGAAATACCAACATCAGGCAATGTGATGAGTATTTTGAAGTGCTACTTGGGAGTTGTGTATTAATGGGGGGGTGGGGTGCAAATCCAGCTGTTACGACGCTCCCTTTGCCCTTAATTTAGATAACAGCATCTCATTCTTGCGGCACTCCTGCAACAGACAAGACAGTTCGTTTGTTTCCTCAATCCAGAATAATAGCAATTATCTATAGATTAATGTCTATACACCCTATGTAAAGGAGAAGGGAAGAAATTCATTTAAAACTAAACTTGTGTGAGTATATACCTCTTTAAAGTCCTTGACGGTTTTAAAATAGAGCCTCTGTTTATCCAGCAGCTCCAAGTACTCATCATTCAGCTGATCTCTGCGCATCTTATTCTCCTGTCTTTTCTTTTCCATCTTTAAGCGCACAAATACACATTAGAAAAACACTAATGCAATTCATGTTCCTGTCTGATGGGGTAAATCCACAAATAGCCAGAGTGGAATTAAACGAATTCATATGCAAAATGGAAATAAATAATCAATATTTTAAGACTTGATCTATTATATGATATAGTAGTCTGGTTTTGTACCTTTATGTGACTCTGTTTGATTCCTTCCACAATTTGCTCCATTTGTCTGAGAAACTGTTCTTTACTTCCTGACGAAGCCATGGCTCTAAAAACACACAAACACACTTTACATTCAACTCTGCCTTCATGATAGACATTACAAAAGTCAATCATCTGAGACGGTCTGATGCTCTTGCTGTAATATTAGGACATTTCTACAAGGATGCTGGAGTTTTATTTGAAACTCACTGCTGGAAATGATCATGTATGGAGTTCAGCAGATTGACCTGTGAAAGAAAAAAAAGAGTGTTTCAATTTTACTGCACATCCTTTTAAACACAACACTCTTGACTAGAGTTTGATTCTTTTCATAAATACAAGAAAATTAATTCCCAATAGCACAGATAACAAAGCTGAAACCTCTTTCTCCAGGTACACCTTCTTGTCATCCAGGGTGTTATAGAGAGTGAAGAACTGTTTTGTCTCTTTGTGTGTTGCAGAAACTGAAAAACAAATGAACAATTAAAGAGAGCTTCAAAAAGCCACAGCTTTGATTTCAGCTCATTCAGTTGGATCTATTTTCTAACCAACATCTTAAAGCTATTGAGTAATAGAAGCAGTGAGAGTTTTTTTTTCTTTTTGTATTGCAACCTACATCTGAGTAATCAGATTATTGAGAAAGAAAATAATGTAATGTTCAATATAGTTGATACTATAGGTTGTTGATTGGATGGAGGCAGATCTGACTGTGAGCTTGAGGTCAATTGTACAAAAGGGGCAGAGATTAAGCAGACTAAAAGACTGGAGAAGTCTGTTGTTTCACTGGAAGGTCGAGTTATATTTTAATTAAAAAATATGGGGTAAAAAAAATCCCATCTTTAAAAAATAGATTCTGACTTTAAACACACACACGCACCTTGGCTGTACAGCTCAATAAAGCGTTTCTGATACTGGGTCAGCTCGGCTCTGCTGGGAACCTCATCAATCTTTCTCTGCAGGATGGCAATCTCGCGGTTCCTCCGAGCCTGTAGGGAGCAGTACAGTAAAACTGAGTATAAAGAATCTCTTAAGTAATCTGCTGAGTAAAACCATCAGTTCAAATTGACCTACCATAAGCAGACGGATCTTCTGCAGCTTTTCTCTGTCTGCAGTGTACTGCTGATCGATCAACATATTCATCTCCTACAAACACACATGCAGAGGGTAAGTCTGAGAAGTAACTAGAATGACAGATCGGCTCTGTTCCAAAAAATTTGGCACATTCCCTTTAGGAGGATTGTTTCAAAAACTTCTTTTGGTCAAATTGCTAAGGCAGCATTGGGCACAAGAAATATGGCAACTGAAAGAGGTAAGAGAAAAATGATATCCAAGAAAATGGACAAAGTGACAGAGTGAAGGAAAAAGCTTGAAAAATGACCAAATTTTGCCCAATATTTGTTTATGATATGTACTATTATGCTTATTATGCCATTAGCATAGCAGCATCCTAACACCAAAAAGGGTCGCTGCCTATGAAGAGCGTTCCAAATCAGTCACTTAAGAGGTTCCATTTCAGTTAGGATGACTATGTAGGCACCTTCTTCTCATCTCCTTCTTCTCCATACTCCAGCTTCAACTCTTCAATATTCTGCTGCAGACGGGTCATTTCCTCCTATACACACACACAACTGTTAAGAATACATTCATATCCTCAATGTTACTGACAAACCAAAGTATTGCAACAACAGGGTTGTCATGATAACATACGCGACAGTGTGAGCGGAACGTTTGCTCTTGATGTTTGAGGTTTTCATTCATGGCCACCAAAGCACGAAGCTTCTCCAGAAACCTGAAAGATAAAAACAAACGCAATACTTCAATACAACACATGGATACTGATCCTTCCTAAGAATTATCATGCTGTTTGGCTTTACTTTTTCTCATCTGATTTCTATACACTTTGGTGTTAGCGTGATGCCAAGCTGATGGCACAATTCTCTAATAAGCACAACATACACAAAGAAGCAAATAATCCATTTCTAAGCAGACTGAACTATGTAACCCACATTTACTGTTCAGTGAACTTCACAGACAAATGCAGTCATTTCAATAGGAATTCACACAATCAGGAATTTTGTTGAGGGCGAAATATTTTCCCTCACAGATTTTGCATTGGTTTAGTTGAACTGAAAAACATGGCTGCCTTCGATTACGCAAAAAGTGTAGCATGTCCAAATTCAAAGTATTTATAAAACAGAAAAGTACCCAACTACTTCTGGCGACATTACCCCATGAGGCCATGGGAGAGAAGTTGTGAACGGCAATGAAGAGATGCAACTGATGCCATTAAGTCACATGACAAAGCCAAAATGGCAAATGTTGTATGTTCAGACTACATTAATATTCACAGTAGGGTTGTGACGGTGAGGAAATTTTCCCACCAGTTAATCGACGTGTGACAACACCGGTAATACCGGTGAAAAATCTAAACGACAGTGGGGGTCAGTGACGCGGTGGGCAAGTGACGTAACCGGTGTTGCGGCTTAACACCGGTATCACCGTCAACACCGTCTATCGCGGCAAGCCTAATTCACAGGACATTTATAGTACACACATTCATACTAAATATATACTTTAAATACAAACAGGAAGTACTTATTCAACAGAAGATTCTACTCCGAGAGCAAGCGATTTCAGATGCAGCCTAAAGGTCCTTGCACACTGACTTCGAAATTTGCGTTTTTTCGTTTTCGTCATCCTTTCCTATCAAAATGCTTGCTATGGATGCGAAAATGGAGAAAATCGAACCTGATCCGAATTTTTTATGATGGACGAAAGTTTCGGAGGCAGTGTGTAAACATGATTGACACAACGTGAGGTTGTATTTATTTTTTAACGTGCAAAAATTTCGGACTCAGTGTGCAATGACCTTCAGTTTAGATAATTCCAGGTGTTCTGTTTGCTTACCCAGAATCTGCCTGAGACTCCACGTCCTCCAGTGAGTTCAGCTCTCTCTCCAGCTTTTCAGTCTGTGCTGTGGCCTAAAAAAACAAACATTAATGGTCCAAGTCAACCAGTTATCTGTCAGGATATGTCTGTGCCTAATTGTCTCACCTCGGCTAGTTTGATTTTAGCATCCTCACATGCCGCTCTAGCCTCCTGCTGTTTGGATTGCAGCTGAATAAATCAAGAAACAATGAAGATATAAACAAAGAGAAGAAACAATGACTGTGATATCAGCATTCTCAAAACTGTAATGTGAGGTAATGTGGTATTACCTCTTCGAGCTCTTTTGTTTTTTGAGTGATTTGTTTGTTGAGTGACGCCAGTTGACGCCTGTGTTGCTGCGCAGGTCCAAATCTTTCCGGCCGATCCTCCACAGAGCGCTCCGCCTACCCAATCACACATAAATGTAGAAGGTTGGAACACACTATACAACTTATAAAATGAGAACATTTTTATTTTATTGCAAATTCCAAAATTGTATTCCAGTCTCAAGTCTTTGTTCTTGTTGTAAAAATAAAGGGACTGTTTCCTAGAGGTTCAGTGGAGTTCTATCACTGTTCACCTTCTCGGCATATTCCGTGGCAATTTGCTTGATCTCCTCCGACTGCAGTCCGACAATCTGCCCCACTGTGCTGGCTGACAACTTCCCCTAAAAACACACACAGAAATAGCATAAAATAAGGAGACTGCTAACAGTTTATATTTTTTTTCTTAAAGGCTTCCTTGATAAGAAAGAGTGGACATACAAGAAAATAATTCACCTTTAAACTAAGGTTTCACAAAGTTAAAAACTGCATGTTGTTCTGACCATATACTTTTTTTATTTTAATTTTTTGTGGAAATTACTCCTTTAAAGGGACAGTCTACCCAAAAATGTAAATGTTGTCATTGTTTACTCATCCTCATGTCGTTCCATCAATTTCTTTACCAATTTGTGAAACACAAAAAAGATTTTTGGACAACGTTGAGAACCAAACAACACTGAATAACTCTTATTTTTATTATATAGACAAAAATACTTACAAAAAAAGACAAAAAAGAAAAAGTCACAACAGTCTGGAATGACACAAGGGTAAGAATTTGAACTTTTAGGTGAACTATCCCTTTAACCTCTTTTGCGTTTTAAGCGTTTAGAAATGTACCTCCTCTGTTGCCATGGCAGCCATTCCAGTCATCAAGGCTTTGATTCTGAGCTGTAAAAAAGGCATCCAGAACTGATTGGTTAATGGAACATTAACTTTGGTCAGATAAAGAGTGGGTGATGAAGAACAAGTGAGAGTTATTATAGGCCAAGTGTAGTTTCATATGATCCTAACTGACCTCCTCTGCTGCCTGCAGGTCCTCTTCTTCAGACACCTGGGCCATTCCAGGAGGCACACCCTGCGTGCCCTGAGCCAACACCTGCTTCTGCTCCACTGCCTGTTAGAAACATCATCACATGATCAAACTAACAACCAATCAAAAGCAACAAAGGTCAGTGCCAAGCCCTACTGTCCATCTGTGATCTATTATACCCAGATGGACACCACAGGGGTGGTTCTAGGGTCAGTGCATACAAAAAGTCAACACATTTTTTTGCTGATTTGTACAGAGTTGCCTGTAGAACTGAAAGCTGCAACATTTTGAATCAAACTTATTGCTTGCAAGACTACTTTTGAAGTACAGAGCAGAATAATGATTTAATTTAATGACAAAATTTACCAGCTCTTGGATCAATATATTACCAACATATTCCCATAACTTTTCCACTTTTTTTTAAAGATTACTAGATACATATTTTTAAAAATGTATTTATAAAGATTGCACTCACAAAGAACTTCTAGCAAACTGCAAAGCTTGAACTAGCAAAAATATCCACTATATAAATTTCCATGACTTTTTAAGATTTATCCATTTTATCCAATTTATCCATTGGACTAGTCGTTGCTTAAATGTAACCTTCTCTGACTGGACTTTTTATGTGATGTTACGGTCATCTGATACTCACAGTGCCTGCTTTAGACTGTTTGCTGAATCCATAGCGCCTAGAAAAAACAGAAAAGAAGGTATTTGAAATGCTTCATGTTCACATTACAGACAACATGCGGCTCATTGCAAGAGTCGGTTTCAAAACACATCACACTACAGGCACAACACACCACATGACAGGAAATTACACATGAATAATACATTTAGATGCAATGTGTGAAAAACAGCACTAGGGCAGATGCAAAAGCAAAGACATTAATGCAGTTGATGCAAAGCCAATCTGACCGATGGTCAATCTGTGTCACTCCCATTCCCAGAAACTGAGCTTCAGTCATACTCACTGCATGTATTGTGATATGAGAAGGCACAGACTAATGAGTGAAATAAAAGAGACAGACAGAAAGAAAAAGAGAAGCGAATGAAGAAGGAGTACAGAATTAATAGATGCCTTTAATGGAGAATTTGTTTGACCCTGAAATGCTGATACAATGTGTCAGGAAACAGACCAGTGAAGATGAGGGAAACAAAAGAGAGGGTGAATGAAAGAGAATCTGGATAAAAACTGGTCCCCCCAATTGGTACGAAATATACATAATAAATTAATAATTTTATTTATCAAGGATGCATTAAATTGATCAACAGTGACAGTAAAGACATTTATAATGTGACAAACAATTTCAGCACAGTAATAAATCATATTTTCCAATATTAAAACAGAAAACGGTTATTTTGAACAGTTTGTACTGTATTTTTGATAGCATAAGAGACTTCTTTTAGAAACACTAAAAAAATCCTACCGACCCCAAACATTTGAAAGGTAGTGTATAAAGTACTCCTCCGGTAACTACTCTCTTTTAAAAGCCTAAAGTACCCAACACAGTAACAATCCTTGGTTCACTTCCAGCTGGACATGATGAGAGTACAAAATTCCCGGGTCCTGTAAAGGAAGAGATCGAGTACCTGCCGAACTCCAGCAAGGTAGAATGAACCCGAGACTCTTCATCCAGCAGATCCCCAGCATCCACCTGCCGTTTATAACGCCTCTGAGGAGCATAAACCTCCTACACCCAAACACAATTTATAACATATTCAACATCTCACAATCTTCTATTATTAAATACAAGGAAGAGGAACTAATGGCACATAATTACTGTAGCTGTTTCTCATGGGGGGCAATATTAAATTCAGCAGAGAGGCTAAATTTAAACCCAGTCAGCCAAGCATCATAATTCAAAGCTCATGATGTGTTGTTGATGTATAAAAGCTTAGCGGATGGATACTTACACACACATTCACCACAGTACTGATGGCTCTCTCCTTCCTTAATTCAAACTCCTCATCCTAAAACAAACACATTTACTGAGACTTCAAAGATCACAGATTGTAAAATATTTGACACTTCACAATGTTAATAGCCTGTATTTGTATTTCAGTGTTGGCCTGTTGTCTCACCTCAGGAAATGCATGTGTTTTCTGGAACTGAGAAATGGAATATGACCTGACATAATCTCCCATCTCCTCCCGGGTTTCAATCGCCTTCTTTACCAGCCACTATAGATGCCGCAAAAGATGCAATGTAAGTATTCTTGCACTTTTTTGTCACTATTAAAAAAACGAATTATACTGGAATTTTGGGGGTCTGTAAGTGTTTTCTTTTTTTTTAAGATATTGATGCATTAATCGAAACTGACATTTATAATGTTACCAAAAGAATTCTGTTTCAATAAATTTCAACTTTCTATTCATCAAAAATATTAAGCAGCACTGACAATAATAAAGTTGTTTTCATTCATAACAATAATGTATTTGAGCACCAAATCAGAATATTAAAATGATTTCTGAAGGATCCCGTGACACTGAAGACTGGAGTAATAGCTGCTGGAAATGTAGCTTTACCATCACAAGAACAAATTACATTTAAAAAAAATATTAAAATAGAAAACAGTTATGTTAAATTGTAATAACATTTCACAATATTACTATTTTCACTGTATTTTTTATCAAATAAATGCAGCCTTGAAGAGCGAAAAGAAACTTCTTTTAAAAACATAAAATCATACTGATCACTCAGCCAGGTTTTTTGTAATGTAGGTCTTCAGCTCTTTTAGATGCGAAGGATATGAAGGTGTGCATACCTGTACAACAGGGAAGATGTGGATGAAATCCAACCCTTGGATCTGATGAGGCTCTAATCGGTGAGGACACTTCATTTTGGGCAGAACTGACACAATCTTCTCTGTCAGAGCACTTGGAAATGGAAAAGATACAGACAATCGCATTAACCAGAATTCAGTTCAATCTGAACAGAAAAGCTTCTGTCAGTTTTCATCCTTCATATGTTTATTCTACACACTCACATTTTTTGACCAATGGTGGAATTTTCTTGGAAAAGCAGATCAACGTCTATGTCAAAGTTGCATGTAGTTATACACCAGGTCATTCCTCCAACCACCTAAAGTACAAGCAGAGACTGTTCATAAATAAACTAATAGTGTGTAAAACACACTTCAATTTGATTGGTACAGGTGGGTAAAGTCTGCCATACCTTGTCAAAGGGTGACAGTCCCTTAATGCGTGCTCTGAAATAACCAGCAGCGAGCAACAACTCCAAAATTTCAGCAAGCTTGACACTCTGTTCCTCATCCTCACGTGTCTCCACCTGTCAATCACAGCACATACACAAGTCAATATAATACAGACTCGTCCAATTAAAACACACTTTAAATAAAAATGAACTTGGGCAGTATATCCAAACAATTCCAAAAATGCAACTACAAATTGTAAAATGAGCTTTTTAAATTGCATTTGCAGATACCTCATATATTATATTATTTTATATATTATATTTATTTTCTTCATGCACATTAATTGATATTACTGTACATTGTGTTACATTCTCCTGACAATAAACTTAAGTTCTATTAAACAGCAGGACTTCTTCACCCAGTAAAACAGAATTATTTACATATTAGGCTAAATGTATTGATTTAGCAAACGCGTTTATCGTTGTTAATATAAAAGTGTACTTTATGTCTCTTTACAAGAAAAAAAACAACATGTATACGCTTATATTTAACTGATACGTTAAAGTGATTGGTTAAATGCATAACCTTAAAAGCAGACTGCAAACGCAAATATGCGCATATGAGGGTTTAAGTGTTTTGTTTTCAGTATTACCTTGATGAGATTGCCCTCCTGGTCATATTGGGCTCCGATTTTCGAGCCTGTTCTCACTCTCTGGAACACAGAGGTGGCCGCCATGATGATCACGATGTATCACGTGAGATGAATAACGTGACGCAAACATTGTCACAGTCAAAACGGTTTGCTACTACTTCTTCTTCTTCTTTAAATTTTATTGGCGGTTGGCAAACCAACTTAAAGGTGCATTTATTGATATTACTGTACATTGTGTTACATTCTCCTGACAATAAACTTAAGTTCTATTAAACAGCAGGACTTCTTCACCCAGTAAAACAGAATTATTTACATATTAGGCTAAATGTATTGATTTAGCAAACGCGTTTATCGTTGTTAATATAAAAGTGTACTTTATGTCTCTTTACAAGAAAAAAAACAACATGTATACGCTTATATTTAACTGATACGTTAAAGTGATTGGTTAAATGCATAACCTTAAAAGCAGACTGCAAACGCAAATATGCGCATATGAGGGTTTAAGTGTTTTGTTTTCAGTATTACCTTGATGAGATTGCCCTCCTGGTCATATTGGGCTCCGATTTTCGAGCCTGTTCTCACTCTCTGGAACACAGAGGTGGCCGCCATGATGATCACGATGTATCACGTGAGATGAATAACGTGACGCAAACATTGTCACAGTCAAAACGGTTTGCTACTATACAGTATGAGTGCAATATGAAGAACATTTCTCACTTGCTCAGCTGTCAAACATCATTGAGACATTACCGGTTTAAATATTTGTTTAATAAAGCAACTTAAATAAGTGAAGACTTGAGTGTTTTGGTCTTTTATCAGTTCTGGTGTTTGTTTTTATGGCTGGAGCTCAGAGATGTGATACTGCTTAAATGACAGTGGCAAGACAAAGTGGCTATTCTGTAGACTTGTGATTAAATTAATTTGTTTTTAAGTCATCATCTTTCAGCATGTTTTTTATACATTAAATATTTTTACTTCTTGAGTGCAGGATATATACATGTAGGCAGAGTCTAGATTTTTGGTGAATGGACTAGTTTCTATGTACCACAATGAATTGTATTCTTGTTACAGAGGACGTGACAGTGACCTTAGCTGACTTCCTTGGCCTGAAGAGTTCATTCAGGGCTCAAAGGAACAAAACCCATGAGGACGCTATCTGTGCATGCTGTTGAATCCATTCTGCAAATAATTTAAGCTATGTATAAAGTACCCAAACAGTGATTAATATTATCCATGTGGAATATTACCTAATGACTAAATGACAGATTACATTTAGTGAAGCACCTACAATTTATCATATCAACTAATCACAAAATCTGCATTTAGGTTTTGCTTTATGTATTTCCTGCACGTATGTGCAATATTGCTTACATGCATTTTAATAGTTCTTGAAATCCAAGAGGAAATTTAAGAAATATAGTCATATAAATTAAAACCAATATGATGGATGAAGCACCTTCAAACAAAAGTCAAATCAAGAAGCTGATTTATTGATTTAAAGCCTACATTTAACTTAAATGTTCTACTTTTGTTTAATTTGTGCAAAAAAAGCAATGTAAAAACAAAAACGATTCAATGTGTGAAATGTGCACGATAGCCAAATCATTTATTTGTATTGTGAAATAAAGCTAATAGAATTTAACTTTAAATATGTACACTCAGCATTATGATATTTCTGCTTATATGTCCTGATGGTTTTGAATTGCTGTGGCGATATTAGCTCTCTGCTCAACAACAACAACAAAAAAGCTTCTAAAGCTATTGTCAGTCAAGACGTTGATCTTAAGTGTTTTTAAACCAGAATGTTTTGCAGCAAGTATATAAGTTTTGACAGCATTTCCATGCTTTGCTTGTATTTGTATCTTTCCTCATTTGTAAGTCACTTCTGCCAAATGAATTTATGTAAATATAAATGTAAATGTATGTTGTGCTTGGTAAAGACTTCACCATTCTGTATATCCTGCTGATTTAGTATGCTTGGCTGTCTAAATAGGTTTATAATTCAAGTATGGACTGACATTAGGAATAAACTGTCAAGGGAGTGTCCCTCAAGGCTGTGCATATTGTGCATAATTCTGTCTATTTATAATTCTATAATTTATTTATTGTAATGTACATTGTACAAATTGAAATAAACTGTCAAGGGAGTGTCCCTCAAGGCTGTGCATATTGTGCATAATTCTGTGTATTTATAATTCTATAATTAATTTATTTATTGTAATGTACATTGTACAAATTGTGTCTTTTGTGTAATATTATATGTAGACTTTTAATATTTTATTTGGTGTAACATTGTTTAAAATTCATGAATTGTTTATAACGTAGACTGTTTCTAATTTTTCTGTATTTAATGTAGAATTACTTTTTTATGAAAATGATTTTTGCTGTAATTTTTGCAGGAGCAAACACACAGACTATTGCATCTAATAAGGCGGGGGAAAAAAGGAAAAGTGGGAGTGTCTAGGAAGGAATGAGGCAGAGGAAGGGGTGTAAGAAGGAGGCTGGCTATACATCACAGTGGAAGGAGCCTGGACTGCAGCTCTGTTTTCACAGTCCTTCGCACACAGCAGCCAAAGACACAGCAGAGCCCATCCTCCTCGAGTAGCTCTTTCAGTTCCACCAGATGTCAGTTCATCAGACATCCTTTAATCCGGTGAGTTCTCTTTATCCTCTTTTTCTGTGTCACTCCTCAGTATTTTGCTTTAGTCTGCAGCCCTCTCCAGTCTCTATTTGCTGTGTGTTTACAGCATTACTTTGTCAGCATTTACTATTACTTTGTCAGCATTTACTATTATTAGGGGCTCACATTAGAGCACAATATGGTCTTCATTTGCACTAAGACTCTGTAACTACTGCAATATTTTAGGATTGTGTAAAGGCACATTTAGTACACCCTTTTTTTTTTCTTTTTTCTTTTTGGCTAATGGCCTCATTTAGGGTTCAAATCAAAGTGAAGTCTGGTAATGCTATACAATATCCATTTATTTAATACCAAATAATGGATAGAAAGCGCAAAATTAGATTCTACTTGATCCACTTGGGATATAACAGAACATAAAGATGATGCCAGCAGAGGATCTTGTGGATCTCAGAGACCTATTTAGCCATGACTCGCCTGACTGCACTGCTTTACTTCTGTCAGAATGAACAGGCATTCTCCATTTCCTTTGGAGAAATTAACTAGAAAGTTGTCTCCCCATTGTAAAATAGGCTACAATGGTTATGCAATCAGCCTATTTCTAGATTTTATTTGGCATGTCTGGGATTTCACTGACAAAAAAGCTTTGAGCTCTTGTTTCATCATGCATAAGGAGTGTCATGGAAATTCTCAATACGAATACATTTTACTAATCTTACTACAAAACTAATCTAACTTCTCTAGCACGTACAACTCAGACAACCTCCAGTTGTCAATAACATAATACAATACTACAGTACCAATTCACTATCATCCAAAACTTCCCTTCCAAAAGTATAGTGATGGCGTCCGTCAAGAAGCTACTATCACTACCTCAAACTATAGACCTGCACTCGCGGGACTCAACGCAACCAGGTGCGGCGCGGGACAACTCTTGATGGGCGAGTGCGAGTGCGGGTGCGGGCGGGAGGAGACTCGTGTGTGTGTGTG
>NW_015631726.1:241004-241425 GCF_001515625.1 Sinocyclocheilus rhinocerous
CGTGTGTGTGTGTGGGCGGGATGCGGGAGAATAAAATGATTCGCGGGACTCCCGCAAAATAGAAATTATCTCAAAAGTGTCTAAAACATATAAATTGTTATTTATCTGTTGCACAAAAGCAAAAAGAACAAGTAATATTAACATTAAAATTATTGACATGCGCAAGCTAGGCATATAGTTTCTATTTATAACACGTGTTTAAAGGGTTGCGCAATGTAGCCAATCACAGACTCAGCTGTTGATTTCTGGAACGCAATGGCCAATCAGAGGTGATTAAGTTAGAATCTACTCACCGCAGTGCTGAAATTGTGTGCTCACGAATCCTCTCATTTTAGACACTGTGAAAGATTCATTGTGCATATATTTATTGTGTTATAACAGAGCTTTATGAGATCGCGATGAACTGAGATGTCAGCTTTTA
>NW_015631726.1:241933-261787 GCF_001515625.1 Sinocyclocheilus rhinocerous
TTTATAACACGTGTTTAAAGGGTTGCGCAATGTAGCCAATCACAGACTCAGCTGTTGATTTCTGGAACGCAATGGCCAATCAGAGGTGATTAAGTTAGAATCTACTCACCGCAGTGCTGAAATTGTGTGCTCACGAATCCTCTCATTTTAACACACGAAGTGTAGACACTGTGAAAGATTCATTGTGCATATATTTATTGTGTTATAACAGAGCTTAATGAGATTGCGATTAACTGAGATGTCAGCTTTTAGTGATAATAAAGGAAGTGCGCTGCTCGCATTCTGCCATGCCAAACCATGCACGCAGCAGCCCATGCTTGCTTAAGCATCAACATTCACTAACCACTGTTATTTTTAACAGAAATTTCTGTTAAAAATAACAGTGGTTAGTGAATGTTGATGCTTAGCCTAAATAACAAATATTTTATCGGTTATAGTGTTTATGTTGGGAAGTTGTGGAGCGTAGGAGATGTTACAGAACCATTTCATGTACATTTCTTTGATGTACTGAAAAAAATCTATATAGATTACTTTTATGCGGGCGGGAGCGGGACAAAACATGAATGTCGCGAGCGGGAGCGGGACAAAACATGAATGTGATGAGATGGTGATACATTAATCTTCATTTGTGTCTGCAGAAAAGGTGAACTAATAGAGAATGGAATCACCTCAAACATGCTGTAAGTCATCCTGTGTGTGTGTGTGTGTGTGTTTGTGTTTAAAATAAGCTTGCTGTTTCTGAATATTGCTAAAGGCCATTTCTCATTCTCTGGCAGGTGAACAGGGTCATCAAAACCTTGAAGCCATGAAAGCAGGCATGTTTCTGCGCAAAGTGAAGTCTCATAGTTGGAAGCGTCAGCGGCACTACAAACTTCAGGAGGACTGCAAGACTATTGGATATAAATCCAGCTGGGCAATAAACTCTTCTTCTACCTGTACGCACTTATTGAGCTGATGTTTTTGTTTAAATGCTTCAGTAATCATGTTAGTTCAGGTCTAGTAATAAAAAATGTGTATAATTGATCGAAGATGGGATAAAAATGACTGATTTATTTAAGAAAGTTTGTATGGACTGCCAAAACAAAACGTCTTATTTGTGATCAATCCATTAGCAATTGCATAGAAAATAAAGGTCTTGAAGCATCAGCAGTTATTGATTGTACTTCAAGGTAATTTTGAATTAAATCCAAAAGGAGTATATTAGGGCATTTGTGGTGAGTACTATTAGTAGGTATGTCAGGGAAGTAGATCTGATATGACAGTAGTTGGAAGTCCAGAGCTCGTTTGCTTCCCTATATGAACAATAGAAAGCACGAAGAATTAATAATAATGAAGCTTGCCTTTTCATGCTCTAGTTCACATTTTTTGAAAACTAAGAAGAAGTGCTCTAAACAAAAACAAAAGCTTATATTGTCTTTGCGTTTTTTTCAGTCTCCATCAGTGATGTGGAGGTTGTTCGTGAGGGACATCAGTCCGAGGCGCTCCTTAGTGTGGCTGATGAGTTTCCCGCTGTCCGCTGTTTCACTCTGGTGTTTCGCGGCCGTAGAGGAAACCTGGACCTGGTGGCTGATTCAGCAAAGGAAGCTCAGGCCTGGATTCAGGGCATCAGAGCCCTCATGGAGAACATGGAGAACATGGATGAGAGCACCAAACTTGACCAGTATCCTTGTTAAGAAAATCTTCATTTCTGCCCCTTTTAAAGTAGCTTTTCAGAACTACATGTTAAAATATCAAGAAAAAGTTAGATGGATGGATGGACAGACAGATGGATGGATGGATGGAATGATAAAAGGACAGATGGACGGATAGATAGATAGACAGACAGACAGACAAATAGATAGATAGATTAATGAAATCCAGCTGTTCACTATCAACTTAAATTATCAACCTAAACCATTCCACTCAGATGGATCTCAGACTGGTTTTTGAAAGCCGATCTAAACAAGGATGGCAGAATTAATTTTAAGGAGGCAAAAAAATTACTGAAAATGATGAACGTGGACATGAATGAAGAACATGCATGCTGTCTTTTTATGGTAATTATGAGTGGCGTGATTTTGGATCATACATTTTCACCATGTTGTACCTCATTGTCATTTGTTGACGTTTTCTCACAGATGGCAGATAAGTCTGAGTCAGGAACCCTGGAGGATCAGGAGTTTGTGGAGTTTTATAAAATGCTTACTGAGCGAACAGAGGTGCTGGATTTATTCCAGGATTATTCCAGTGATGGACAGAGTCTGTCCCAGTGTGATCTGGAGGAGTTCCTGAGAGAGGAGCAGCTAGAGGGGGAGGGCAGTTATGAACACGCCCTTCAGCTGATTGATCGCTATGAGCCTTCAGACACAGGTAATGATCCTCCATCAACAACTATACTACACTCTTCAGTTATAATTTTTGTGATCTATGTATGAATATATAATTAATTCTGATCAGTTTTATTTATACATTTTAAAGGGGTCATATGATGCGATTTAAAATTTTCCTTTCTCTTTGGAGTGTTACAAGCTTTTGGTGCATAAAGAAGATCTGTAAAGTTGCAAAGGTAGGCACAATGAAATATTTAGCTGAACTTCTTAACTTTTGCTTTGCTTGGAGGTAGCTTAATATAGTGTTTATATAGCTTAATTCATTTTTTTTTTTTTTTTCTTTAAAAAAAAACATTTTGAGACTGAGCAGTGAATGGTAGACCCTTTAGGGATCATATACTCCCTGTTGAAGACCCTTGCTTTAGATATAAGAGTTGAGGGTTAAAAATTTCATTGAAAAATTGTTTTATTCGCCTGTTTGGATGTTCTTTTAATAATGGAGTAGTTGAGCACTTAATCTAGATCGCTGCATGGGCAACAGTGAAGTGGTCCTTTACTCATAACAATTACTAAGTAATGATTGAAGATTGAACAGATGTTTCATTTTGTCTTATGGTACAGCCAGAATGAATCACATGATGTCAGTCGATGGGTTACTAATGTACCTGACGTCTCCTGAGGGATCCATCTTCAATCCAGAGCGGCAGGACCTTTTTCAGGACATGAGCCAATCTCTCGCCCACTATTACATCTCCTCATCACACAACACTTATCTGATGGAGGACCAGCTAAAAGGACCAAGCAGCGTTGAGGCCTACATCCAGTGAGTTCTGCCTGTTTATGGTAATACAGCCATGTGTCTACTTAATTTCACAGATCTTTAATGATATCTTTTGCGGAAAATAATTTTATGAGCATGTAAGTAGTAACATCTCTCATGCATGTAATAATAATATTTCTGGTCAATAATAGAATTTGAAACCGTCTATAGCTGTGAGATGCCCAAATAGAGTATTATATCCAACTATGTTACATAAAAACTATTTTTGTAACACTTCAAAATAATGAAACGCATGTCTCTTTTTTTACTTCTTGTGGTATGGAACGACAGGCCAAATCAACGGTCATCACAGGCCAACTTTGGCCCGTGGGTCCTGGTTTGGGCATCTCTGGCCTAGTTGAATGCATTACATTTTGTTCTTTGTGTTCATGACAGTGGTTGTTTATTTGTGCTGGGTTGAACCTCTGAAGGGCACTGAAACGAGGCTGCAGGTGTGTAGAGGTGGACTGCTGGAATGGATCGAATGGGGAGCCGGTAGTTTATCATGGACACACACTGACATCTAAGATTCTCCTCAAAGATGTGATTACTACTATAGCAAATTATGCCTTCAAGGTGCTCTATATTTCAAAAATGAATATCTATTAATAATGATTTACTTTGTTGTTTGCATTATTGATATTAAAGTCTATTAATGGTATATAATATTGTTGTTGATTAATATTGTTGCACAGATACATAATAATCTACTTCCAGATGTATTAATAAATGTTACCGCCTTTCCTACTTTTAGGCATCTGAGTATCCACTCATTGTGTCCATTGAAAACCACTGCAGCATAGAGCAACAGGAAGTCATGGCTCGATATTTCAGAGACATTCTGGGTGATATGCTACTCACGAACACAGTAGATGGAGTCTCCAGCGAACTGCCATCCCCAGAGGTGAGCTATTCAGTGCCTTATAGATAGTGGTGCACTTAACTTATCTGCTCTTAATGAAAAACATAGATGACTGCCATGGATCTTAAAATGTTCTATTGTCTTATAGTCATGGTACTTTCATTATGGTCACGTATAAAGACAACAGATCCATATCACCTATTTTAGGATATTGATTTTTTAAATATCTGTTAATACTGTGGGGTCCAAAAGTCTGAGACCAAATTGAGTTTGGCATTTTCTCATTTAAATCTCAAAATAAAAAGAATGTTTGTACAATGCAAATTTTGCAACTTCTTCTTACTTTGATTGTTATGCAGATAATATAATTTTTATTGAAACTTATAATTTTTTTTATAAATGAGAAAAATGCAAAATATAAACATTTTCACTTTGAACCTAAGTGTTTATATAGCCTATTTTATTTCTAAATTGTTAAAAATTCTATATTATATAATAGTATATTATTAGGAATGTCAAGCAGGTCTATTTGTTGCGTCATTTCTTTCAGGCACTTAAGAGGAAAATCTTGTTAAAAGGGAAGAAGATTGAAAACGAATCAGAGAACCCCACAGGTGAAGTCAGCGATGAGGACGAGGCAGCAGAAATGAATAAGGACAGTCCGCCAACAAATGGCAAGGTACCAGTGGAAATATTGAGAAACTGAGGAAAAGGTCAGTCAGTGTTTTCCACCCCTTTGTTTAACATTGTTTTTGATTGTTTGCTTTTGCCCCATGTAGAAATCGAAGCAAAATCTATGCAAGGAGCTCTCAGACCTAATGTTCTGTAAGAGTGTACATTTCCACAGCTTTGAGCATTCCCGCACCTCTGCTAAGCCTAATGAGATGTCATCATTCTCTGAGTCTAAAGCCCGTAAATATTCAAAAGAAGCAGGTTAGAAATTCTTTTTAAAAGGATAGTTTTGGATATATTTTAACCTCATATTATTCCAAACCTGTATGCTGTAATTTTTTCTGTGGAACACCAAGTGATTATTTAAGCAGCTTTTTGCTTTTTCCTTTCTGTATAAAATCTAAAAATCGAAATTGAAATTATACCATTTTGTATTAGGAATTCTAATTTTTTGTCTGTTAGGTTCAGATTTTGTGCTGCATAACACCAGGCAGCTGACAAGAGTGTATCCAAGTGGAATGAGGACAGATTCATCAAATTACTGTCCAGTAGACATGTGGAACATGGGATGCCAGATTGGTTAGTATGGTAGATATTGCATTTCACACCATTATGTCAGTACTACAAAATGGAATAATGTGAATAATGTGAATGCATGGCAGACATAAAAACACTCTATGTAAAGAGGAACAGGGAAACACAGCTAATGTGTTGTAAAGTGGCCAGTGTATTTACTTTAATGTGTTTTTGATTCATAGTGGCATTAAACTTCCAGTCAGCAGGGATGGAAATGGATCTTAATGATGGGTTGTTTACTCAGAATGGCTGCAGTGGCTACATCCTAAAACCTGAGATCCTTTGCAAAAGAGAGAGACTCTTTGATCCTGAAAATCCTAAGGAACGTGATGGTTACCACCCTCTACTGTTCTATGTTAAGGTATTGAACAATGTTTGTGTTCCCTCTGCAAGTTTATTTTCATGATTTTATTTGTTGATTCTTTCTGTTTTCATCTCTTTTTAGGTTATTAGTGGACAACAGCTCCCTAAAGTAAAGCAAAAAGAATGGTCCATTGTAGACCCCCTGGTAAGGGTGGAAATTTATGGCGTTCCTTTGGATCAAGCCAAACAGGAGACCAAATACATTGACAACAATGGTGAGGAAATGAAAATTAAATAGACTGAAGTGTTGCCAAATTACTACAAGAGAGACAAATGGAAATTGTGCATAATACAGTATGTGTTTGTAACTTGAATCATGTGGAAACAGACATGACCTGTTATGATGACAAGTTTCCCTGATTTACAAACCATAGGAATCCTATTTATGTCCTGCTGTTTGCAGTGATTTTTCTACTTTTTTCATCTGGACAGGATTCAACCCACACTGGAATGAAACATTGCAGTTCACAATCCACACCCCTGAGCTGGCACTGGTGCGTTTTGTAGTTGAAGATTATGATAAAGCATCAAGGAATGACTTCATAGGGCAATACACTATACCTTTTACCAATATTCAACCAGGTAGGCCTATAATAATATAAACTTATTCAATAACCATGCAAACACAGCCTGTGTATGAATGTTTCCACACAGAAATCCTCATTCATCAGTAACCCTGCACTCTCTCTATTTTTTAATTTAAGATAAAAATTTAGAACCAGTTGAAACATATTACATTATTACATTACTAGTATTATTATTAGTGTATGAGACCCAGTGTCTTTAGGCCTATACTCTAAATCATTGAAAATTAATTGGCTTTGCAAATAACAAAAAGCTTATTTTTTACAGGATATCGTCATGTGCACCTGTTGTCCAAAGACGGAACGAGTATCCATCCATCCTCCATCTATGTTCATATCAAAATCACAGAGCTGTAATTATAGGTGTTCACAATGTTCACAATTCTAGTAGTTTTATTTACAATGCTTAAATATTTCTCAGACAAATCTGTAGTTTGCTGTAAAAAGGTAAAGAAAACATTTTATCTTGTGCTTTGTTTAAAATTCAAATGCTGGCAATCACATGAACAAACCAAAACATTATTTAATCACTAATCCTTGCATTAAAACAAAAAAGTATAGCAACTATGATTATTTTTTAAGAGTACCTCTATAGTACTGTAGTTGCATGGTGTTAGTAGTGCCTTGTTGTCAAAATAGACCTCCAAGAATGGTCCAGAAAAGCCTTTTCCGTAAAAGCACATTTTATTTTTAGTTGTTATTAGTTGTATTTTTAGTTGTTTAGTATCTATGCAATACTGAGTGTACTGTTAATCAAAAAATCAAATGCATTTTTTTTTTTTTGAGGTTATATAGTCAGTCAGGGCAGAATGCATCCTTAAGGTTGTACATTCTCTGAATTAATGTAACTGAGCATGGTTAAGTGCCTTTTATAAATAACCCAAAGGCAAGTGTTCAAAGTAAATGACTCTTATATTCTCATTATGTATGTATACTTGCCCAGGTAAATATTGTTTTTATCTTTGGAAAATGCTATTTAAAGGAATTAACAGGAATAAATATATTGTAAAAATGTTTATTCATTGTGGTTTGAATGAGGGTTATGATTATATGTAATACTTTCATAAGATGAAGGAATGTCAATTGAAATGCATACAGAAACACAGCTACACGTCCCTCTCTTTTTCTTGTCTTTCTTCCTCTTCCCTAATCCAGGTCTTTTGTGTACCCATACTAGAGGCCTCTTGGTCTTTACCCACACCATCTTGGACAGGCAAGTCTGGGTGATGTCTCTTAAGGTGCTTCACAACCTGAAATTTCTGTTTGGCTCGATATGTACAGTGGAGGCAATAAAATGGCAGCTGATTGGTGTGGGACAGGTAATGATGGCGGAGACCCGCTGGCCAGCGGAACGGCCTTTGGCATATGGAGCACACATAAGGTCGCTCCTCGCTGTGCTTTCTCTGGTGTGTTTTAAGGAGGAAGCGCGTCTTGAAAGCCTTTCCGCATTTCTCGCATATAAAGGAACGCACGTCTCTGTGGCGTGTCTCCCGGTGGATGCGCAGTGCGTCAGCACGGTTGGTGCGGTACTCACAGTCCTCACATGCGTACGGTTTAGCGCCTGTTGGAAAGAAGGATAAACATCAAGGTGTGCAGGAACTTTACATTTAGCGAAAGACTATATAACACATACATAGCTACCTGTATGTTTTGTCATGTGATACTTCAGCTGGTTGACCCATTTGCATTTGTAGCCACATTCTGGGCAGAGATACTTGCGTTCCTCCATGTGAATCCTCATATGATACTAAAATAAAGAGAGATTCATTCAATTGGAAGCACCAACAGAACTTGACATCAAAAACCAAATACCCAAACCTTCAATCAATATCTTGGATAATAGCTCTTCATACCTTTAGTCTTGAAGGATCAGCACATGCATAACTGCACTTCTCACACCGGTAAGGTTTCTCTCCTGTATGGATTCGAATGTGCCAAGTGATCTTCTGTTTGTTCCTGGTGGAAAACTCACATTCAGTGCACTTAAAGAGGCAGGTTCCTCCATGTGACCGCACATGTTGGTCAAACACCACTTGGTGGGTGCAAGAGAAACCACAGACATCACACTTCAGAGTTTTCTCCTCTGCTGGTCCATCTTCATGCTCATCTAACATGTGCTGGACCAGCAGGAGTTTTTTATGGGTGCTGAAGGAACAAACCAAGCACTGATGGGTGATGGATATCTTGCTTTGTTTTTCTGTACCATTTTGAGGATCTTTCATCTTGATTTCCGAATGTTCATGCTGCAAATGCGCTTTGAGAGCAGCTTGGCAGCTGCAGGTGAAGCTACACTGAGAGCAAGACAAGCTGTTCACATCTGGATGTGCTCGGTTGGAGTGCTGCCTCAGGGCAACTTCGGAGCTGAAACGTGCATTGCATTGGCTGCAATGGTAGCTAAGATCACCAGTGTGGCAGCTCAAGTTGTGGCGGTTGATGTCGTTGAGGTTATAAGCTCTGTAGTCACAAAGTGAGCAGAAGTGCGTTGCCTGTTTGTCATGAATGCGTTGATGGTGCAAGCGTAGTCTGGACGTGGTGCCGAAAGTTTGGCCACAGAGTTCACAGCTATGCCTCCCAACACCTGTGTGCATGGACTCGTGGGCCTCCAAGCGGTACCGACGGATTGTGCTAAATGAACAGAAGCGGCATTGGTGAGGACGGACTCCCTTGTGCTTCACAGCAACATGCTGTGCCAGGCAACGGTCTTGCTTGCAGGTGAAGGAGCAAAGATTGCACTGCAGGTTTCCGGATATTTTACCTCTAGTAACCTTCTTGTCTTTCTTGTGACCTAGGATATGATGGTTGAGAGATTTTTCCGATTTGGCAACAAATGAACACTGTGGACACTGTATTTCACCTGGTTTTAAACAGCCCTTTATCTGATGACTTGTTAGAGCTCTCTTTTGGTGGCAAAGAAAAGGACAGTTAGGACATGAGAATCGAGGTTTGGGGTTTTGAGGGGTCTCTTCTTCTCCTGAATCTCTTTCTGAGTCATTTGCCCCATCTTCCTCCTGATCATGGTCTGAGTCACTAGGATTATCCTCTTGCTCAAACTGCTCTCCTGTTTCAGCTAGATGTACCTTATGGGTGCTTCCGCTGCATGCTGCACAATGGCGATCTATTGTGACTTTCCTAACAGATGAGAAAGGACATTTTCTGCAAGTATACCTACCATCATCTTCAGTATACCCAGAGATCTCATCATTTACCAACTCCTCTTCTGCTAGCTTGTTTCTACTCTCGACAGTTGCCTGCCCACCTTTGGTTGTGCCTGTCAGTGAATCAGTCTCATTTACTACAGCAGTTATGGTAGGAGACAGTGAGCCTTCAGGTTCAGCTGAACCTTGTACTCTTGAATCTTTAGAATCAGTGATATCAACAAGTTCAGGATGCATTGTGAGGGTTCCTGATTTAAGAGATGCACTTTGTTCCTGTATAGATGCATCACTCCCTGAACTACCTACACAACTCCCTGATGTACCTACAGTGCTAGCAAAATCAAACTTCTTTCTGCGCCTCTGCAGTGACCGGCACTTCCGGAGGTGTGTGTTCAAAGAACGCTGTTGTTTAAACTGCATGCCGCAGTCCTGGCAGCGTAGTCCAGCCTTCATGACCTGGCAGGACGACTTGCAGTGCCGGATTAATGCTGCCTGCTTTCTGGTCACATAGGAGCAGCGGCTACACTGATACATATTGCCCCGTGTCTGGACGACAAGCATCTGCACCCTGCCCTCTAGTACAAGGGCTTCAGCCTGGTCTTTATCCTGTTTTCTCATGAATTGCAAGCGAGTCTCAGTAGCTGAGGCCTCTACACATTTCTCCTGATGGAGACCCTCCGTGCTCCTTTCAGTTTCTGTCACCGGTGGCAGGTCTTCAGAGTCACTTTGTTCTTCACAGTAAGCTGTGTTATCATCATCATCATCATCAGCTGATAGTTGTGGGAAGTTCTGGTGGACTGTATGCAATGTGTGAGATTCAAAATCAAATGTGGTGTCATTTATATTTACTGTCTCGGCAAGTACCATTTGTGTGCTACTCTGGCTGGTTTGGGAAGCAAAAAGTGGGGAGCCACACTGTTCTTCATCAGTTGGATGTCCTTCAGAAAGATTACTTGCCTCTTCTCTTGCAGACTCAATATCAAGACTGGCCTGCTGTACTAAAGTCATTTCCTCAGGTCCTCCAATAGTGGCTGCTATTGCATCATTCTCATTCTCATTTACAGACATATCTTTTGAATCATCTATAGTCCTATTAGACTCCTTTGTATTAACCGTTTCTTCCCTATATTCTGAATTTGAAGTCTGAGGTACTGTGGTTTTGGAGAAAAAGTTGTGCGTCAAATCTGCAGAGCTTTGCTCTTTTTCTTTCTCTGCATATTTCTCAAGCCATCCCACATCTCCAGGCACATATCCATGGGATTTCTTTTTGTGCAGGAAGAGGCTGGTGTTGCTAAATGTGGTGTAGCGGCAGAGTGCGCAGCGGAACATGCGTGTCCGGGTGTGCCTGCAGTTTTCGTGGCTATGCAGGGCTTGCCGGTACTTTGTTGTGTAAGGGCAAAACTTGCACTGGTAAACAGGAGGTTGTGGATCTGCATTTGTTGAGTGCTTGAGCTGCATATGGCTGCGCAGTTCAGTCTTTCTCTTGCAGGAGTATGCACACACCTCACAGATCAAGGATTTTTCCTGGTGACGGAGTTTATGGCTGTTCAGCTGGTCGATGCGATGGCAACGATATGGACACTGATTACATTTGTACCTGAGAGAGATGAGAGGCAGGTGAGTAAACGGAAATGGTTCTTTTTATTATCATATTTTAATTTCAGTCAAGATACGTACCTTAGATCTCCTGCATGTTTACGCATGTGGACACTGAGGTAGTGTTTCCATTTCGTAACATATCCACATTCTGAGCACATGTGCTGTTTGTCATTAGAGTGCGTCAGCATGTGCTTTGAAAGGTATGTCTCATCACGACATCTGAAGTCACATAGTGTACATTTGTGGGGCTTTTCACCTGTAAATACAAATGTTATCCATCTGTTTATGGCCAATGAGCAATTCTGAAGGAATAGTTCATTCAAAAATTAACCTTTTGTCATCATTTACTGTTATGTTGTTTAAAACACTATATAATTTTCTTTCCTCTGTGAAATGCAAACAAAGATGTCCAACCTGCTCTTTTCCAAAGAATGAAAACAGATGGTGATTTATACTTAGGGACTTGCTATACTCAAGTTTGCTACAGCTAAACTATAGCTTTGTACAAACTATATGAGAGTTACAGCAGAGGGGAAGATACCTAAACCTGTATTATTTCACAATACTTGGAATATATCACACAGGTTGTATGGACTACTTTTGTTGTTTTTGAGAAGATTTTTAGAGACGTATAAACCAATCATGATCCAATTTTGATTTTTTCATGAAAAAAAAAAAAAAAAACAGGGCTGAAATAACAAGACTGAAAAAATGATGACCGAATGTTCATTTTTGAGTGAATTATACCTATAAACACTTATAAGAACTAAGTAGAACAACTGAATATCTTACCAGTATGCATCAACATGTGTCTTTTCAGGACTCTTTTGTGAGCTGTTACAAAGCTGCACTGTGAGCAGTGGTGTGTTTTCTCACTGGCATGAAAGTGACCAACATGTTGATCGAACTCTACAGGGTTGAGGGTTGAGAAAGGGCAGAAGCTACAGTTCAGTTCTTGATTCCCTGGATGTCCTTGTCTTTTGTGCTGCTGAAAAAGGCTCTTATTTGAGCATGAGAAGTCACAGTGGGGGCAGTGATAAGCCTGATGTGTGCGGAAATGTTTCTCCATGTCTTCCAGGCTCCCGAAGAAGGCGCCGCAGGCATGATGACGGCACTCGACGGCCTCAATTTGGTGAGCATCTAACACATGCTTTTGAAGCTGCTTCTTCTCTGTACACTGAAATGAGCAGCCTTTATTGAAGCAAAACAACAGCTGTTCATTTTGTGTCTTATTGTGAGACTTCATATGGCTCTTTAATGCCTGACTCTGACTGAAAGTCTTTTGGCAAGTTGGGCACTTAAACAACTCTCCATTGGGAGCATCATCTTCTTGATGCCCATGCACGCTGGAAAGGTGTCGTCGCAGAGAGTTACGTTCCACCGCTCTATACTCACATAGATGACAGCGGTGCAGTTTCTGTCCCGTCTCTCTTAGCATGTGGATGCGTAGCTTACTCTTGCTGGTGAAGTAGTGTTTACAGGTTGGACATTGCAGACTGGGATCAGGAAAATGAATACGCATGTGTTCTATCAAATGGGAGCGTGTCTTGAAGCAGCGTCTGCATTCAGAGCAGATGTGGGTGCGAAACATGTGTTCAGTGCCCTCTGCAACATGTCCCACTAAACAGAAAGACGCCGTAAGTCAGACCTGGGATTACAATTATTTTAATTACAACATCTATTAACATTCATGATATTTACCTTTAGATAAAGGCTTTTCTTGGCTAATGGTAGTACATTTTTCCCCCTTTTTTGTTGATGCTTTCAATTTTTTGGATACACTTTTCTTTCTTCTAGGTTGCACAGCCATATCCATCCCCTTCGACTGAGACAAAGCTATATCAGAAAGAAAATAATACACTTATTATCTGTAAGCTGTCAAAGCTGTAAAACAGGACAAACTCATACAATATATAAGTGGGATAATATTTTCAGCTTATCTCAAAATAAACTCTTTCAGAGATCACCCTGTCTTGGTTTATTTTGCAGTAAAGACTGACTGATTGTACATTATATTTATATACAAATAAACAAATAAATACACATGAAACATTCATCTGAGTAGTAATTATTTAAGGAGGAGACACAGATATGAGAGATGTGAATCTAGCAACTGACCAATTGAAATCAAATATTCCAGAGACCCATGCATGCCAGAGGACTATATCTTACTGAATATATAATGAATTAAACATGGTTTTATAAGTATTGTTGTATTTTACCTTCCGGTGTATCTGCTACATTATTTTCCACATGCTTGAGTTGTTCTGCATCACATCCAGGCTCTTGTTGGTGCATGTTTGGGTCAAACTCGACAGGACATCAGCCAGTGAGGGATAAAATCAACTCTAGAGAGGGGTAAAACTCTATTACAGCATCAGGACCATTAAGTGTTTCCGTCTCCCAGGGCAACAACACCACTGTTCTGCATCACCAGGGAGATCAAAATGTGATTAACTGACTTCTGGATTACCAGATTTGAGATTGAAAGAGCTGATTTATCAGTGTTTTTGTCTGTTAACATAAAGGACATAAAGCAATTAATCCAGTGCGTTAAATGTTATGGGAACATGTCTTGTTGGAGAACATATGTTTTTATTAAACAAATTTTGGACCTCCTGCGCGGTGGTTCTTGTTTCATTTGCTCTGATAAACAAATAAACAACGCATCCTCAAGGAACAGCAGATGTGTTCAATTAAAGCAAACAACGCGAATATAATCATCATCAAGAGATGAATAAACATGATAATGTATTAATACGGTATTATGTTAATACACATTAATTATGACTTCAATTATATAATAAGAAATTACCTTCATTTGTGTGGATGGAAACAATGTAAGCGGCGTCATTTCTAGAATTTTTCTGTTCAAAGAGGAAAATGAATTCTGACATCATAATTTAGTATACATAGCGGAGAATAATCCATTTTAAAATACTCAAAATCTACAGACAGTTATTTATAAGAATACCTAAAAGTGTCATAACGTGACTGCGTCGTAAACAGTCACAACGGAACTATTAATGTGAAACACAATTCACACGGAACTATTTTCCTGAACAACGGAAACAACTCAGAGGTCGCCATGTGATTTGCTTATTTCATTTTAGTGAACAGTTCGTCTAAAAGAACCGATTCAAAATAATGCGAATTTAAAACATGATTGATTTGTGAATCGGTTCATGGAATCAGTCATGGAAAAGATTCGACTCACCCAAAAGAACGATTTGTTCAATCATCAATGAGAGACAACGCTGGGTTACTGTAGAAAGGGTGTGCTTTATTGCATTTTATTCGCGTATTTTTCGTTTACTTTAAGCTAAAATGCGGTGTGATATTTCCTCTGCCGTAAGTATAGAGACTTTTTAAATCTGCATTTATTTAAATAAAAAGATAGACCTGATCAGTGACAGCTTGCCATAATGTTTTATCAGTCTCAAGGCTCTCATCAAAATTAAAATTTAAATGGTTTCACCTCCTCTGCTGTGAATGTAGGCTGCATATTGCAATGAAGGGACAAAAAAGCTTTTCCTGACTGAATAAGAGATCCTGAAGACACCTTCATCATGACCCTGTCAGATTTTATTGGAGCCCTTAAGGACAACCCTTACTTTGGGGCAGGATTTGGACTAGTTGGTATTGGCACAGCACTTGCGGTTGCCAGAAAAGGGGCACAGGTCGGCATGATCTTCTTCAGAAGACATTACATGATCACGCTGGAGGTCCCAAGCAGAGATAAAAGTTATCACTGGCTCTTAAGCTGGATCACTAAACATGCCAAACACACCCAGCATCTGAGTGTAGAGACCTCATACATGCAGCATGAGAGTGGACGAGTCCATACACAGTTTGACTTCCATCCGAGTCCAGGCAACCACATCATTTGGTACGATCAGAATATATTGTGATGTTACTTTGGACATTTTACATTCAATGTGCTGCTTATTTGATTTTCTCTCAGAGATCAATCCAGCACATAGTTATCCATGTCTCTGACTGAGGCTTTGTGTTTTCAGGTATGGCAGGAAGTGGATCAGAGTGGAGAGGACCAGAGAAAAGCAGATGGTGGACTTGCACACTGGAACACCCTGGGAGTCCGTCACCTTCACTGCTCTGGGCAGAGACCGCCAAATATTCTTCAACATACTTCAAGAAGGTATGAGCAGCTAGATTTTGTTTTATGAATTTTTCCTTCATTCGGCAGTGTTGTGTCAGCACCTGCTGTGAATTTCACATGTATAGTAGACCATCAGCTGAATTTTTCAAAAATATGTTGCAGTTTTAATGATTGATTCTGTGTCCGTGCAGCACGTGAACTTGCTTTAAAGCAAGAAGAGGGCCGAACTGTGATGTACACTGCACTTGGAGCAGAGTGGAGGCCATTCGGGTTTCCAAGGCGAAGACGACCTCTGTCTTCAGTAGTGCTGGAGAATGGTTTGGCGGAGAGGATCGTGGATGATGTAAAGGAGTTCATTGGCAATCCTAAGTGGTACACTGACAGAGGTGAAAAAAGCATTTTTCATACTTATAAATATTAGGAAAAAAATGCCTGCGCACCTCTAATGTAATGTGAAATCTTTATAATAATAAATAAAAGGGTTGCTTTTTTGATTGTTTTATGTTTTAATTAATTTTTTATTCCAATTTTGTTGATGAATATGTTTCAATCAGGCATTCCATATAGGAGGGGATATCTGCTGTATGGACCCCCAGGCTGTGGAAAGAGCAGCTTCATGTAAGCACAGTTGCTTTGTTTATAGTAGATGTTACAATGAATAATAGTGTCTGATCAAGTATACAGAGTGTAGATTGGTGCAGAGTAGACAGACAAAGTTACAACAATATGAATATAAATATCTGAGAGGACCAAGTGTTATTCTTATATTCTGTATCAAATAAATGCTATTCTTTTGAACTTTCTATTCATCAGAGGATCCTGGAAAAACATGTATCATGGTTTCCACAAAAACATTAAGCAGCACAACTGTTTTGAACATAGATGATAGTAATAATAAACTTGAACACCAAATCATCATATTAGAATGATTTCTAAAGGGTCATGTGACACTGAAGGCTGGAGTAATGGCTGCTGAAAATCAGCTTTGCCATCACAGAAATAAATTACATTTTAAAGCATATTACAATTGGAAACAGTTGTTTTAAATAGTATTAATATTTCACAGCATTACTATTATTACTGTTTTTGTTTTGGATCAAATAAATGCAGCCATGGTGAGCATAATAGACCTATTTAAAAATAGTACAAATCTTAGAGACCCCAAAGTTATGAACAGTACTACATATACTTATAATATTATGTATATATGTATTTATTGACTCTAATAATCTGTTACTAGGCAAAATGCAGACTTGTGTATTAACTGGTTCTTGCCATGAATATAGCCATAGATGTTGGAATGGCGTTAAGAAGAAAATAAATAAACAAACAAACTAGACAAAATGCAATAGTATATATTGCTAATTTTATACTGCCGTGCAAGAACCATTTTTTAAAAATGGTATAATATGACTTCAAGAAAGCAATCAGTTAAATGTACAATTTGGAGTCCCAAGTACCATTACCATTCTTGTGGTATTTCAGAACTGCGTTAGCAGGCGAGCTGGGTTACAGCATCTGTCTGATGAGTCTCAGTGACCGCAGCCTGTCTGACGATCGCCTCAACCACCTGCTGAGTGTCGCTCCACAGCAAAGCATCATCCTGCTAGAGGACGTGGATGCAGCCTTCGTCAGCCGGGAGCTGCTGCCCACAGAGAGTATGTCTTACCGACTGCAGTGCTTCTGAACTCTCACTGTCTGTTTGGAATATAATGTAATTACAATCACATGTGATTAATTATGATAATAGTTTGATCTCTAGCCATGGCATTAACAGCACCATGAAATATTTCTGCTCTTGTTGATCTCATTTATTCTTCCTTGGCTTGTTCTCACAGCTCCACTGGCCTATCAGGGCATGGGTAGACTCACTTTCAGTGGACTTCTCAATGCTCTGGATGGAGTGGCATCTTCAGAGGCCCGAATTGTGTTCATGACAACTAATTTCATTGAGAGGTAAAGCTCAATACTGCAGCTTGTTCATTGTGCATTACTTTTTTGTTTTGATGTAAGTTGGAATGTAAAATCCTTGTCGTCTTGCCCTTTTGCCTCTATAAACATAACGAAGATTAGTGGTAATAAACTTTTCTTTTACAGTTCAAGATAGTGATAAGCAGATTTTAGCAGATAATTGAATATTTATCGAAATGTGTATTATATTTTATATTTAATATATAAATTCAGTATAATATATGTGACCCTGGACCACAAAACCAGTCATAATTGTCAATTTTTCGAAATTGAGATTTATACATCATCTGAAAGCTGAAAGCTTTCCATTGATGTGTGGTTTGTTAGGATAGTAAAATATATTTTATATGTTTAAGTAAGTACCCAATAGTCATGAACACCTGTGTTTATTCTTGTTATAACATGGTATTGTTTTATTTTCTCCCCTTTCTCTTTTTTTCTCCTCTGTGTGCTGAAGACTTGATCCGGCTCTTGTCCGACCTGGCCGTGTTGATCTGAAGCAGTATGTGGGCCACTGCTCTCACTGGCAGCTGACTCAGATGTTCCGGAGGTTTTACCCTCAGGAGTCTGCAGCTGAGGCTGAGCGGTTCGCCGAGCAAGCACTGACAGCACACACAGAGCTCAGCGCCGCTCAGGTGCAAGGACACTTCATGCTCTACAAGACAGACCCGGCTGGCTCCATCAAAAACATTGCAGAGATGAAGGAGTGAAGACTACACAGACAATACAGACTTTTGTATGATGCAGACTGAGCCAACAGGTGAGTGATAAACAGAATGAATGAATCATTCTTTGAAATTTACCCCTGGATGAAGGCTTTTCACACACGGGAGTAATAAAATCCAAAAGAATTGTGAAAAATGTGTGTATTTCTTCTGTTGTTACTGTTACTGGTTAAGCAACAACAGATGCACCATTTATTATGCACTAATTGTCTGTCTCATTGTTTACAGTCATGAGTTTCATTTGCAGAAATGACCAGTATATTACGGTTCTCCTGAGATTTGCTTTGTGTATCAATATTATATACATTATCTAAACTTTTTAGGTGATTGAAATAAATGTTTTTACTAAACAGCAAATTTCTTTTAAGGAAAACAGCCATTGTAAATACAGGTATGTGATTCTGAAAAGGTTCAAAACCTTTTGTTTGCATTTGTTCACTATGCCCTGTAGGAATTAGAAGAAATGTGAATGTTAAAGGGATAGTTCACCCAAAATGTCATTGTTTCCTCAGCCGTAATGTAATTCCAAACCTGCCTGACCTTATTGCTTTGGTTGTAACACATAAGGAGAAATTTAGCAGAATGTTCACACTATTGTTTTCCAAAACAGTATGAGGACAGGGATAGCCGTGGTCAACATTCACTTTCATTGTATGAAAAAGAGCAGCTTTTGTGTGCCACAGAGGAAAGACAAAGGTTTGGAAACAACATAAGGCTGAGTAAATGATGACATTTTTAAAGTGGAGAAAATATTCCAGTTGATTGCAGTATTCTTACAGTATCATTATGTGCATGATAATGGTGTTTCACCTTTTAAAAAAAAATCCACACACAGTATTAAATTACAGCAGATAGTGAAGGGTTAACTAGAGAGGCTTTGCACCACCTCCCTCTCCCTCCCATGTGAAACAGTATCATGTTTTGCCTCACTCTTCTCTCCACTTCCATGATGGCTGGTCGTCTTTTAGTGAGCTCTGCAGAAAGAAGGATCAGATTCGGTTTTCTGAGGCCCATGACAGTGGCCACAGACGTCAGGAGAGGGGCAGTGGGTAGTGCTGCTGCTTCTGTCACTGTCCAGGACAGCCACGGGAAGCTCAAGACTGTGGCTGACCTCCCAGAGATCAAAACCTTTGGGATGATGTACAGACTGATCTTTAAACGGTACCTGAATCGCATGCATGAGCTGCAGGTACAGAGAGAGATACCACAGCCATAGTTTGTTTATCGTGTGACTGTAAATGATAAATGCCTCCCTTTATGTATTCAGACTGTCTGTTTTTACTTTTAAGGACACTGAATAGCAAGGAAACAACTGTCTTGTATAATTGAACACTTTTAAATAATTCTGTGTATTAGTTGTGATCTCAGTCTGATGTTTGTTTGTTGCTCTGAAACAATTTAGAGATAAAATGCAATTTATCTCAAAATCAGCCAGATGTTTCTTCACTAGCACATCTTCTTTGTTCTTCACCACTTGTTTTTTCATCTCTCCAGTTATATGAAAAACAGCTTTATGGCCCTTTGTACAAAGTGAATGCTGGAAACTTCCAAGCCATTTCAGTAAACAGTGTGGACTTACTGGAGGAACTCCTTAGAAAAGATGAGAAGTTTCCTTCCAGAGGAGACATGACTTTGTGGACAGAGTACCGTGACATGAAAGGCATCGGCTACGGCCCTTTCACAGAGTAAAAATGTTTGATACAGTTGTTTGGTATCTCTAACAGAGGTTTGTTTTGTAACATACATTACGTAAGACTAGTCATGTCTGGAGATTTTATACAGCCAAAGTGCATTTGGCTTATGTAGTCCTGTGATGTTATGTAAGCTTATGAATTCTTATTGTTGCCCTTCTGAAAAGACAATATGTTCTTCAACAGAGAAGGAGAGAAATGGTACAAACTGCGGACAGTGCTGAACAAACGCATGCTGCATCCAAAGGACTCAGTTCAGTATGGAGATGTGGTCAATGCTGTGGTCACAGACTTCATCAAACGGATTTACTATCTGCGGGAGATGAGCCCCACCGGTGATCTGGTTTCTAACTTGACCAATGAGCTTTATCGCTTCTCCCTTGAAGGTATTTCCTTTCCATAAGCAC
>NW_015631726.1:264342-341069 GCF_001515625.1 Sinocyclocheilus rhinocerous
AAGACTAGTCATGTCTGGAGATTTTATACAGCCAAAGTGCATTTGGCTTATGTAGTCCTGTGATGTTATGTAAGCTTATGAATTCTTATTGTTGCCCTTCTGAAAAGACAATATGTTCTTCAACAGAGAAGGAGAGAAATGGTACAAACTGCGGACAGTGCTGAACAAACGCATGCTGCATCCAAAGGACTCAGTTCAGTATGGAGATGTGGTCAATGCTGTGGTCACAGACTTCATCAAACGGATTTACTATCTGCGGGAGATGAGCCCCACCGGTGATCTGGTTTCTAACTTGACCAATGAGCTTTATCGCTTCTCCCTTGAAGGTATTTCCTTTCCATAAGCACCTGAAATTAGATAAAATCAGACAACAGAAGATACAACTTTCTTACAGATTCCCAAGGGAGTAACTGACTTGTCACAATGCCCTTAAAGTGATAGTTAGAGTGGCCTTTTATTGTGGTCAGCCTAAGGCACACCTGTGCAATAATCATGCTGTCTAATCAGCATCTTGATATGCCACACCTGTGAGGTGGATGGATTATCTCGGCAAAGGAGAAGTGCTCACTAACACAGATTTAGACAGATTTGTGAACAATATTTGAGAGAAATGGGCCTTTTGTGTACATAGAAAAAGTCTTAGATCTTTGAGTTCAGCTCATGACAAATGGGGGCAAAAACAAAAGTGTTGCGTTTATAATTTTGTTCAGTGTATATGAAATAATTGCTTTAAAAAACTACATGTATCATTTTTTGTATCAACATTTAAAAAGGTATAGCATGTATTTGAAATAGAATGTTACAAATCTTTTGTATCATTATAAATGTCGGTCACACTTTATTTTAAGGTCCAATTCTCACTATTAACAAACCATTAATTATGACTTTTGCCTCAATAAACTCCTAATTTGCTGCTCATTAATAGAAAGGTAGTTGTTAAATTTAGGTATTGGGTAGGATTAGGGATGTAGAATATGGTCATGCAGAATATAAGTACTAATAAACAGCCAATATGTTAATAATTAGGCATGCTAATAAGCAACTAGTTAACAGTGAGAGTTGGTCCCTATACTAAAGTGTTACCTAAATATCTTTAGTGTCATTTTTTTATCAATTTAATGCATCCTTGCTGAATGGAAGTATTGATTTGTTTCAACAAAATCTTACTGACCACAAATATTCATAATACAGCTTGTCCTTGTGGGGATTATTGTTTTTATTAAACATTTGCCTACATATTAAAATACTATGGACATATTATGGAGGTTTTTTAACATAATAAAATAGTTTAAAGTATTGAAAGAGTTATTATTATTGTTTTATTATTATTGAGTTATTTCATTGAAAAAGTTCACTAAGTGACATCCTTATTCTATATGATCCCTGAAGTCATTTTGAAATATGCATCAAAAACAGTAATCAGCCATAAAACAAATATCATAGATTTTACCATGGCTAAAATCATGACTATCCATCCATTTTATGAAACAAATTATAGTCTTTATATTATTATTATAATGAATGTGTATGCCAATTTATCACATGTGCCAACCAGTGTTTTAACACGTTTTCCATTTACCCAAAAAATTGTGAAGTTCTTTATTAATCTTTTTCTCATTCAGGGATCTCATCCATTCTATTTGAGACACGCATTGGCTGCCTGGAGAAAGAAATTCCTGCCGAGACACAAAATTTCATTAATTCTATTGCACAAATGTTCACCTACAGCATGCCTGTGGTGTTCCTGCCAAACTGGACTCGCAATTACTTGCCATTTTGGCAGTGGTACATTAATGGCTGGGAGGGCATATTCAAATTTGGTGAGCTTGTTAGTTAACACATCCTGTTCAGATAGACTGTAAGAGATACAGGCATGTTTTGCAGTTTGGTGATGTATTGTACTTATGGATTATAGCCAGAAAAATGATTGACATGAAGATGGAGGCCATACAGAAGCGTGTGGATGCAAATCAGGAGGTTGCTGGGGAGTATCTCACCTACCTGCTTTCCAATGTCAAGATGAGCAGTAAAGACGTTTATGGAAGTATTTCTGAGCTGCTGTTGGCTGGAGTGGACACAGTAAGAGACATTTAATGTATCTTTGACTATTTAAACAAAATACATATGAGTTTTGAAATTATATTTTTTCCTCTTCATGTTCTAGACCTCCAACACTATGTTGTGGGCGCTGTATCTCCTCTCAAGAGACCCAGAAGCTCAAGAGGCTCTGTATCAGGATGTAACCAGAGTCTTGAGGGGTGACGGAATCCCAACAGCACAGGAAGTGAACAGCATGCCTTACCTCAAAGCTGTCATCAAGGAAGCATTAAGGTAAATATAATACATGCTTGAGAAGGCAAAATAACATTTGACATACATATACTATACATTTGGCATATACTATACACTACTGGTCAAATGTTTGGAATAAGTAAAAAGTCTTTTAAAAGAAGTCTAATGCTCACCAAAGCTGCATTTATTTGATTATTAATACAGTAAAATAGTAATATTATGAAATATTACTCTAATTTAAAAATAACTGGTTCTAGTTGAATATATTTTAAAATATAATTTATTCCTTTAATAGCGAAGCTGAATTTTCAGCAGCTATTACTCCAGTCTTCTTCAGTGTCACATGACCCTTCAGAAATCATTATAATATGCTGATTTGGTGCTCAAGAAACATTTATTATTGTTATCAATATTGAAAACAGCTGTGCAGCCTATTGTTTCTGTGGAAACTGTAATACACTACCATTTAAAAATTTGGGGTGAGCAAGATAAAATAGAGGGTCAGGGCAGGCAGCAAACAATCATAAACAGTATCTAAACAATTGAGGCAGAGATGAGTAGACCGGCGGCAAGGGTCAGAAACAAGGTAACAGTTGAGAGTCATACACAGGCAAGGCAATAGGAAACAATGGAACACTCAGAAATGTCAGCCAGGGGAAAACATAACTTTTCAAGGTGTGGATGTAAGTGAGCTGTTTGAATAGTCAGGGGAATGTATGGGGATCAAGGGAAATGGAGTCCAGGACAAAAAAAATGTCAATACTCAGGTGAGGAAGCCCTCTGGTGGTGAGTGGGAGGAACCATGGAGACTAGGTTCATGACACAAAGAATTATGAGGAAAATGTATTATGAGTTCCACAAAAATATTAAGCCTTAAAAACTATTGATAATAAAAATCACAGAGACTAGGTTCATGACACAAAGAATTATGCGAAAATGTATTATAGGTTCCACAAAAATATTAAGCCTCAAAAACTTGATAATTAGAACCATTATTATAAATTGATATTAACTGATAATAATGAAACACCACAGCAGCATATTAGAATGATTTCTGAAGGATCTTGTGACACTGAAGACTAGAGGTGTCAAATGACTGCTAAAAATTTAGCTTTGCAAGCACAGAAGTAAACTACATTTTAAAATATATTTGAATATAATTTTTTATGTGTGTGTATATAAGAGACTTCGTCCAGAAACATGAATTATTAAAAAAATTTGACCAGTGGTGTATCATTGAGTATTATAATCTCTGTAATTTCATGTGCAGGATGTACCCTGTGGTGCCCATGAATTCTCGTCTTATTGCAGAAAATGATGTTGTCATTGGTGGACATTTTTTCCCTAATAAGGTAAACCATTTCCATGTTGTTAGGATGAAAAAATGGTTGCCAGTTCAGAAATTTGCATCACTAAATCAGCTGTTTTTAAACAGACAACATTCACTCTGTGCCACTATGCAATTAGCCATGATGAGAAAGTCTTCCCAGAGCCACAGAAGTTCAAACCTGACCGCTGGCTCCGAGATGGCAGAACGAGACCCAACCCATTTGGGTCAATCCCATTTGGCTTTGGAGTCAGAGGCTGTGTTGGCCGTCGCATTGCTGAACTGGAGATGCATCTGGCTTTGGCAAGGGTAAGAAAGACAGACGTTTAATTTTGAATTTGTGCCAAACAGTTATATTACATTATAAATTGTGCTTTTTAATTGTATATTTTCATTCCAGCTAATCAAGTTGTTTGAAATCCGACCGGACCCAACTGTGGGTGAGGTTCAGTCACTCAATCGCACAGTGCTTGTGCCAGACAGACAGGTGAACCTCCACTTTGTGGAGAGACAGAAGACATCTTCTGAACAATAGCTAAAGAATACCACCATTTCAGCAAGATATAAGCTGTCTGTGTACATATATGAAAATTATCAGCTAGTGTGAATCATGTGAATATGTCAACTATTTTACCTGTCTGGATATAATTCTATTGTGCTTTGGGATATGCAGTATAAAGGACCCTGCATAACACTGTGAAAAATACTTTTTTCCCCCACAGTTTTGTATATCTCTTTCCATTAAATTGTTGTGAATTGTATTTCATTATGCTGATATATATATATTAATGTATTATATGATCTTAAAAATCAATTAAACTTTTTAATGAATCCGAAGTCTCCTTTTTTTTTCTTTTTTTTTTGTTATTGTTCAGTATTAGTGGAAGGGGAATTGTGAAAATTTATTATTTATCACTATAACAGATAAATATCGGAACGCAACTGATAGAAGTTAAGCAAATGGAATTATGCAGCAAATGAATGACTAATGAAATAATATATTACCTTTTGACAAATACTCACACACACATACACTGGTTTCCATGTTTTATGGGGACATTCCCTAGACGTAATTGTCATGGTGGTCTATAAAACACGCACGAAGACCAAGATATAATTCAATAATCTTTAATACTTCCAAACAGGGTAATACAAGGCAGGAGATACACGTAGCACAGCAACACAAATACAATACTGGACCAAGGCAAACAGGGTAGACTCCCAACTAAAATAGGGTTGCTAACGACGAGGGGCAGACAGGTGAGGATGATAAACAAGGTGAACTAACTAATCAAATCAAACACGGGGAAATACTGGGTCACACTGAGCACATGGGGGATGAAAGCACAACAAAACGTCCATGGGTGTGACAGTAATGGTTTTTATACTGGACAAACTGTATTTTCTATCCCCCTATGATAACCCAGGGGTGTCCCTTTTTTTTTTTGGAGATCCGGTGTCCTGCAGAATTTAGCTCCAACCCCAATTAAGCACACCTGAATCAGTTAATCAAGGTCTTACTAGGCATACTAGAAACTTCCAGGCAGGTGTGTTGAGGCATGTTGGATCTAAACTCTGCAGGACAGTGGCCCTCCAGGACTGAGTTTGGACACCCCTGCCCTAGCTCTACCCTTAAATCTACCCTATTTCAACTGCATTAGCAGGCGAGCTGGGTTACAGCGTCTGTCTGATGAGTCTCGCAGCCTGTCTGACGATCGCCTCAACCACCTGCTGAGTGTCGCTCCACAGCAAAGCATCATCCTGCTAGAGGACGTGGATGCAGCCTTCGTCAGCCGGGAGCTGCTGCCCACAGAGAGTATGTCTTACCGACTGCAGTGCTTCTGAACTCTCACTGTCTGTTTGGAATATAATGTAATTACAATCACATGTGATTAATTATGATAATAGTTTGATCTCTAGCCATGGCATTAACAGCACCATGAAATATTTCTGCTCTTGTTGATCTCATTTATTCTTCCTTGGCTTGTTCTCACAGCTCCACTGGCCTATCAGGGCATGGGTAGACTCACTTTCAGTGGACTTCTCAATGCTCTGGATGGAGTGGCATCTTCAGAGGCCCGAAATGTGTTCATGACAACTAATTTCATTGAGAGGTAAAGATCAAAACTTGTTTATCATGACGTGTATTACTTTTTTGTTTTAATGTACTTTGGATTATAAAATCCTTGTCATCTTGCCCTTTTGCCTCTATTGACACAAGGAACATTAGTGGCAATAAACTGTCAGTGCAAGGTAGTGATAAGCAGATATCAGCAAACTGAATATTTATCAAAATGTGTATTATATTATATATAGAATATATATTCAATACATAAATATATTCTATGTTTTAACAAAACAAAAAAAAAGGTTCAGTCATCAATAGCTAATGCTCTAGCTTATCTTAATTTCTCTTTGAGTTTTTTTTTTTTTTTTTTTAAATCTAGCAATAAGGAATGAAGTACCAAATAGTTATGAACACCATGGAAAATTTGTCAATTTCTTCTATTGTTATAGGTATTGGTTAAGCAACAACAGCTGACATTATGCACTATTTGTCTTTCCCGTGGTTTACAGTAATGTTTCATTTGCAGAATGACCAGTGATTTACGGTTCTCCAGAGATTTGCATTGTGTATATTAAATCATGTCCAGTAATTGCGTAAGTGGGACAAAATATTTACTTAGCTCAGAGTGAAATCTGTTTTTTGTTCATAACATCAATATTATATTACATATTATCTAACCTTTTTAGGTGATTGAAAAAAAAAAAAAATTTCTTTAAAGGAAAACAGCCATTGTAAACACAGGTATGTGATTTTTAAAAGGTTCAAAACCCTTTGTTTGTTCGCTGTGCCCTGTAAGAATTGGAAGAAAGGAGGTTTTTAAAGGGATAGTTCACCCAAAATGAAAACTGTCATTGTTTCTCCAGCCTTAATGTAATTCCAAACCTGCCTGACCTTATTTCTTTGGTGTAACACAAAAGGAGAAATTTAGCAGAATGTTCACAAATGATGACATTTTGAAAGTGGAGAAAATTTTCCAGTTGATGGTAATATTCTTAAAGTATCATTATGTGCATGATAAAGTTTCACATTTAAAAACAAATACACATACAGTATTAAATTACAGCAGATAGTGAAGGGTTAACTAGAGAGGCTTTGCCCCACCTCCCTCTCCCTCCCATGTGATCAGTGTTTTGCCTCACTCTTCTCCCTGCTTCCATAATGGCTGGTCGTTTTGCAGTGAGCTCTGCAGAAAGAAGGATCAGATTCGGTTTTCTGAGGCCCATGACAGTGGCCACAGACGTCAGGAGAGGGGCAGTGGGTAGTGCTGCTGCTTCTGTCACTGTCCAGGACAGCCACGGGAAGCTCAAGACTGTGGCTGACCTCCCAGAGATCAAAACCTTTGGGATGATGTACAGACTGATCTTTAAACGGTACCTGAATCGCATGCATGAGCTGCAGGTACAGAGAGAGATACCACAGCCATAGTTTGTTTATCGTGTGACTGTAAATGATTAATTTATGTACTCAGACTGTCACTGTTTTTACCTTGAATAGAAAGGAAACAACTGTCTTGCCTAATTGAACACTTTTAAATAATACAGTACTAGTTGTGATCTCAGTGTGATTTTTATTTGTTGCTCAAAAACGATTTGGAGATACAATGCAATTTATCTCAAAATCAACTAGATATTTCTTCACTAGCACATCTTCTTTGTTCTTCACCACTTGTTTTTCATCTCTACAGTTATACAAAATTCAGGTTTATGGCCCTTTGTACAAAGTGAATGTTGGAAACCTCCAATCCATTTCCATAAACAGTGTGGACTTACTGGAGGAACTCCTTAGAAAAGATGAGAAGTTTCCTTCCAGAGGACACATGAATGTGTGGAGAGAGCACCGTGACATGAAAGGCATCAGCTACGGCCCTTTCACAGAGTAAAAATGTTTGACACAATTGTTCTGTATCTGTAACAGGTTTGTTCTGTGACACATACATTATGCAAGACTAGTCATGTCTGGAGATTTTATACAGCCAAAGTGCATTTGGCTTATGTAAACTTGTGAACTCTAGCAAGTTGTGCTGTTTATTGTTGCCCTTCCGAAAATACAATATGTTCTTCAACAGAGAAGGAGAGAAATGGTACAAACTGCGGAGAGTGCTGAACAAACGCATGCTGCATCCAAAGGACTCAGTTCAGTATGGAGATGTGGTCAATGCTGTGGTCACAGACTTCATCAAACGGATTTACTATCTGCGGGAGATGAGCCCCACCGGTGATCTGGTTTCTAACTTGACCAATGAGCTTTATCGCTTCTCCCTTGAAGGTATTTCCTTTCCATAAGCACCTGAAATTAGATAAAATCGGACAACAGAAGATACAGCTTGCTTACAGATTCAGGGTGTAACTGACTTGTCACAATGCCCTTAATAGCTACATGTTCCCATGAGGACAATTAGAAGCCAACCTGACACTACACTGTTATACAGTGGGGAAGTCGTGGTCTAATGGTTAGAGAGTCGGACTCGTAACCCAAAGGTTGCGGGTTCGAGTCTTGTACCGGCAGAAAATGATTGACATGAAGATGGAGGCCATACAGAAGCGTGTGGATGCAAATCAGGAGGTTGCTGGGGAGTATCTCACCTACCTGCTTTCCAATGTCAAGATGAGCAGTAAAGACGTTTATGGAAGTATTTCTGAGCTGCTGATGGCTGGAGTGGACACAGTAAGAGACATTTAATGTATCTTTGACTATTTAAACAAAATACGTATGAGTTTTGAAATATTTTTTCCTCTTCATGTTCTAGACCTCCAACACTATGTTGTGGGCGCTGTATCTTCTCTCAAGAGACCCAGAAGCTCAAGAGGCTCTGTATCAGGATGTAACCAGAGTCTTGAGGGGTGACGGAATCCCAACAGCACAGGAAGTGAACAGCATGCCTTACCTCAAAGCTGTCATCAAGGAAACATTAAGGTTGAGAATTATGTTGAGTAATATAATACATCTTTAAGAAGTCAAAATAACATTTGACAGTGGCCAAACCAAACAGCAAATTCGGCATATACTATGTCTAAACTATGACTACACTGGTCAAATGTTTAGAATAAATAAAAAGCCATTTAAAAAAAGCCAAGGCTGCATTTATTTAATCATTAATTACTATAGTAAAAAAACCAACTAATTTATTCCTGTAATAGCTGAGTTTTCAGCTGTCGTTACTCCAGTCTTCAGTGTCACATGATCCTTCAGAAATCATTCTAATATGCTGATTTGGCGCAAACATTTATTATTATCAATATTGAAAACAGTTGTGCAACTTAATATTTTAGTGGAAACTGTAATACACTACCGTTTTAAAATTTGGGGTGAGCAAGATAAAATAAATGTATTCAAAATTTTTATTTCTAATAAATGCAATTTAAAAAAAAATTTTTTTTTACTTTCTATTTATTACGTAGCCCGGGAAGTCACCTGTAGGAGAAAAAAAAACAATCCGTGGCGACGGTCCACAAAAATATTTAGCCGCAAAAGCTATTGATAATAAGAACCATTATTAATAAATGATAATAACTGATAATAATTAAACTCCAAATCAGCATATTAGAATGAATTCTCAAGGAATATGTGACACACTGAAGACTAAATGATTGCATTAAATGATTGCTGAAAATTCAGCTTTGCCATCACAGTTAAACACATTTTAAAATGTATTTGAATATAATTTTTTTTATGCATGTATACTGTATATAGCATAAGAGACTTCTTTAAGAAACATTAAAAAATTGTAATTATTCTAAACATTTGATGAGTAGTGTATAATTGTTTTATAATTTCATGTGCAGGATGTACCCTGTGGTGCCTATGAATTCCCGTCTTATTGCAGAAAATGATATTGTCATTGGAGGACACTTTTTCCCTAAAGAGGTAAATTGTTGTAAGAAGGTAAAATGTTAGAATGAAAAAAAAGAAGAGTTGACAGTTCAGAAATTGGAAGTTTTTTTTTTTTTTTAACAGACATCATTCAGTCTGTGCCACTATGCAATCAGCCATGATGAGAAAATCTTCCCAGAGCCACAGAAGTTCAAACCTGACCGCTGGCTCCGAGATGGCAGAACGAGACCCAACCCATTTGGGTCAATCCCATTTGGCTTTGGAGTCAGAGGCTGTGTTGGCCGTCGCATTGCTGAACTGGAGATGCATCTGGCTTTGGCAAGGGTAAGAAAGACAGACATTGATTTTTAAATTTGTACCAGATATATTACATTGTAAATTGTGTTTTTTAATTGTATATTTTCATTCCAGCTAATCAAGTTGTTTGAAATCCGACCGGACCCAACTGTGGGTGAGGTTCAGTCACTCACTCGTGCAGTGCTTGTGCCAGACAGACAGGTGAACCTCCACTTTGTGGAGAGACAGAAGACATCTTCTGAACAATAGCTAAAGAATACCACCATTTCAGCAAGATATAAGCTGTCTGTGTACATATATGAAAATTATCAGCTAGTGTGAATCATGTGAATATGTCAACTATTTTACCTGTCTGGATATAATTCGTTTGTGCTTAGGGATATGTAATATAAAGGACCCTGTATAACAACGTAAAACAAACAAAAAAAATTCTCACCAAATTTTGTAGCTCTTTCCATTAAATTGTTGTTGTGAATTGTATTTCATTATGCTGATATATGTATTATATGAACTTAAAAATCAATTAAACCTTTTAATGAATCCAAAATCTCTCTTTTGTGTTATTGTTCAGTATTAGTGGAAGGGGAATTATGAATATTTATAATTTATCACCACAACAGATCAATATTGGAACGCAACTGATAGAAGATAAGCAAATGAAATTATGCAACAAATGAAATGACTAATATATCACCTTTAACACACACACACTAGTTTCCATGTTTTGTAGGGACATTCCATAATGGTGTTTATACTGTACAAACTTACTCTAACACTACCCCTAAACCACTCAAAACTTTCAGCATTTTTACTCTTTGACTTAGACTTAAAGTTGTGGCATTTTCGTAGTATATTTCTCATTTGTGCATATCTATTGTCTAATTTGCATGTTATAAAACCTAGAGTGATAATTTTTTTAAAGGTTCGTTTATTTCAGCCCATTCACCTCCAGTACTTCTCTTCATCTTATGGTGTCATGCTCTTGCCTGCCTGTAGAGGCCGCAATCGCGCGAGACTCTCGTTGAATCGAGGGTTAGGGTTATTTACGAAGAAGAGAAATCAACATCCTGTCCGACTGCGACGAGAACAGCACCAAAGTATTTACAGTTGTTGTTTCTTTTCGATTTTAGTGTTTTTGATTGTTGTACATATATAATGTAGATATATGAAATACATACAAATAATATTAGTGCTCAGGTGGTTGGTTTTGGGAGTTAAAACGTACTCGGCGGCGTTCAGTACTTGGAGCAGCTTTCGTTTTTATTATTTCCTATTTGAGCTCTTAAAACATGTTTAATTTGGGTTTGCACATATTATGCAGAGATTATTTGTGTTATAACTTATACATTTGGTTTGAGATAAAATGGAAAGTCATAGGTAACTCTTTTGTATCTTTGTTTTAGAGGGTTCAGAGGACGTTGGTCATGACCAGCTGATGATTTGCTCAGTATCACATTAGTAAATCTTAAATCATGAATCCTTCAGACATCTTTGGTAGACCACCAAACAACACTAATCAGCCTGGAAACCCATTTCAGTCCTTTGCCCAGCAGAACCCAGCACAGGGTGTTGGTTTTGGGCAACCCTCTGTTTTTAGTCAGCCAGCTTTTGGCCAACCAACACCCCAGCCTTCTGTCTTCGGCCAAACGCCTACCTTTGGCCAGACCAGTGGGTTATCACAAGGATTGGGGCAGACATCTTCATTCACTTTTCTGGGAACAGCACCGGCCTTTGGGCAGTCGAGTTTGGGTCAAGGCACACTTGGATTTGGACTACCACCGCCTTCATATTCTCAAGCTACAGGACAGAATCAGATGTCTGCTTTTGATCAGACCTCTGCTTTCGTTCAGTCTTCTGCATTTGGTCTTTCCTCCAGTGCCTCGCAATCTCTGACCAGCTTCAGCAGCACTGTTACCAACCAGCCCAGTTTTAGTCAGCTTTCTGCCTTCTCTGTACCCACTGCCACATCCAGCTCTTCAACAGGGGGTAGGACTGATAATCCAGCTGGTGGGAACCAGTTTAGTTTCAAGCCACCCAACGATGCAGTTTTCAAACCTATTTTCAGTGTCAGCCCCGAACCTCCCAGCTCACATCTGTCTTCAGCCTCTGAACCTGTTGGATCATCCAAGCCCGTAACTAGTACTACGGAGAATTCCTCCAGTGGTTCGCTGTTCTCATGCGTAAAGCCGAGCGCTCTGGGCTTCAGCTTCTCACAGCCAGCAGCAGCTCCATCGGTCTCATTTTCCAATGCTAATTTTTCACAAAAGGAGATGCTCGGTGGTGGCAACAACATTCAGTTCACCTTCTCTCAGCCAGCCAACCCTTCCAGCAGCAGTACGCCTGCTTCCCAACCCACGACTCCATCCACCTTCAGCTTCACAGCACAGAGCCTTCAGTCTCAATCAGATAACAAAATACCTGCATTTGGTACTGGCATTGGATCCTTTGGATTTGGGGACCCAAAGACTGAAGCCCCACAAAGAACGGAAGATAGAGCAGGTGATGGACAGAGCAGTGGAGGAGAAACCGCTTTTGTGGCTTTTGGCATAAAACGTAAAGAGGAGCCGGTTGATCCAAATGCAGCTAAAAGCGATAGTAGTGAGGCTGGGGCAGATGAACCAAGACAACCCGCCAAACGCCCCCTGCTGAGAAGCCGTGGCCCGGCTGGAGGGCTTTTTCGCAATGCATTGTCTGAGCTAATGAAATCCAAAGTCAGTTCAGTGAAGAGAGAAGATCATCTTCCAGATAGACCAGATCCACCCGGTCCAGGCAGTGATGTGGCCACTACACCTCCAAGATCTCAGGCTCCCACAGTGCTGAAAAAAGCAGAGGAAGTTTGTAAGTTACATATCTTTTCTTGTGATTTTCTTCAGGAGCGCACCAATACTGAAATGTGATTATTTTTACATTATTGACATATATTAAATTTCTATACTATTGTGAAAATAAATTGAAGTAAGTGAATTAAAAGTAAATTACAAAAACCAAAACACTAAACACTCAAAAGCTACAAGTAAATCTAGACATCACAGCATTTTAATGTACAATATGATAAAATGGATATTGATTTTGAGATTTGTTGAAGATTACATTTAACAGTGTTATTTAATTATTAGTGTTCTTAAAAGTAATTTTATGTGTGTCTGATGACAACAAAGTCTAATCTTAAAATAAAGATTAAATATTCAATATTGACTGAATCTGATAAATGTAAAATTAAAATTAAAATCTATAATGTGGGCTTCTAATAAACTAATTTTTATTCTAAGCTATTTTGAAATTAGTTTTTCTTGCTAACATTTCTAAGATTGTGATCACTTGTCTTTGTAGCACTCAAGCCTGAAGCACAGACACTCACTCCAGGTAGACGTGCTTCTCGAAAGGAGAGCACAGACAGTTTGGCTGGTCTCTCTCCTACTGATGCCACTGTTATACAGTGCAAAGGCATCCCACCCAACCTCAACAAGAAAGACCTCATCATACAGCATTTTAGGCACTTTGGGAAAGTGCTTAAGGTGTATTGCAGGCCTCAGAAGAATCTGGCCATCGTGCATTTCCAAGATCATGTGAGCATGTCTAGTTAAATACATAATACAAAATGCTCATTGCCACAAAAGTAGTTACATTTAATGAATGTGTTTCTGATTAATTAGATGAACTCTCTCTTGCCTTCCAGACAGCTGCAGCCAAAGCCAAAAAGAAAGGAAAGCAATTCCAGAGGACTGAAATTCAGATATTTTGGCAAAGGAAAAAGCAAAGTGAGTAACTATTAAGTTGTTTGTTTGCTGTTCAAATAAATTAAGTAAAAATCTTAGTTCATTGAAATGTAAAATGTTGGTTAGGCTTTGTGGTATTGTTAAACTGCAAAAGGCTATTCTTAAGTGCAGTGTAAATGTCACCAATAAAATTACTGCTGAAAATTAAGTTTATTTAATCACTTTAACAAAAGCGAGATTAAAAAGGTTTTGATAATTGAACCATTTAAATTAAAATATATTGTGGATGAAAATATGATATTTAAAGAAACTGTCAATCAGTTAGGGATGTAACGATTCACTCAACTCACGATTCGATTCGATTCACGATTATTATAATTTTTTTTAACAAAATTAGATTTAAGACAAATTATAAATTAAATGTGTCCTTTTATTATTGCTTGGACAAAATGCTGCACATTTCTTTGTGAAAAAAAAAGTGGAAAGAATTTATTCAAATATTCCAATCATATATTATTTGGCATTGCTTTGAACTGAAACCTCCACTGTAACAAATCCGACCCTACAAAACTTGTTTGAGGTCAAGTTCACTTTTTCACATTTGCATTTTTTTTGGCTGCTAAAAGTTACAGTACAAATCTAATTTAACAACACAGGGGCCACAGGAAATTAGGACATGAGAGCTTTTTTTGCTTTAAACTGATGAACATCTGAAAAAAATGTTGGAGACATGTTCAACATGAGGGCTGCTGTTTAAATGTGATTTTATACCTTGTTTGAGCCTTAATTTAGCAGAAGCACTAAATGTTAACTCCCATACTGTTATGCTTATGAAATGATTGCCATTTACAGGTCCAAGTGAAAAAGCTGCTAAACCTTCAGAAGTCAAAGATGTGACAGGGGACTCAGAGTCTGGGGCTGCATTTTTGCAGTCCTCCCCTAGTCGCAAGCCTCTTCCCAGAGCAGTGCCCATCAGCACCACTAGCTCCCTTATTAAAAGGTAATTTAAGACATGTAATATCAAGCAGTCCCTTTGCATGATTCTTATTTGTCCTACTTATTTATTTCTGCATGTTGTTTTTGTTACAGCTCTCTGATTCAAAAATCGTCTGTTGCTAAAACACTCCAGTTTGAGAGTGAGGCACTATTGGAGTCAGTCTCAGAGGAACGGAGTGTAGAACGACCTATTATTAACCTGCCCTCAGTACTGCAGCCTCTGATTGGTCAGGTGGCAGAAACAGCAGAGGAGAGATACCGCCTCCTAGAGCAGAGAGACAAGATTTTACGACAAGGTAAAGCCTTAATTGGCTCTAATACTATCTAGTACTGAACTTATTATAATAAAGTAAATGCAGCATTTATTATTATTATTATAGGGTTATAAAATTATATTGTATGTGATGTTATATATGCTGTTTGTTTTATTTTATATTTATATTCGAACATAAATGATGATAAATTATCTGTTTGGCAATAAATAATCTTTTTGTCTTTGAAGCTCGACCCAAAAGAACAGACCTGGATATGTCCAAAGTGTTTGTGGGAACATGCCCTGATATGTGCCCGGAGAAAGAGCGGTATATGAGAGAAACCCGCAACCAGCTGAGTGTCTTTGAAGTTATTCCAGATACAGAGAAGGTTTGTGACGATCATAGTACAGTCCAGTAATGATCTGAAATCCATGTTTTCATTGGAGATCTTGGCTAAAGTTTAATGTTTTGTGATAAAATCCCCCCCTTCTGCTTAGGTGGATCATTTTGCTGCTATCAAAGAGTATAGCAGGTCTTCGGCCGATCAGGAAGAACCACTCCCTCATGAGCTTAGACCACTTCCTGTGCTAAGCATGACTATGGACTACCTTGTAACCCAGATTATGGACCAGGGTGAGGGCAATTACCGTGACTGGTATGACTTTGTCTGGAACAGAACCAGAGGAATTCGGAAGGTGGGCATAACAACTTTAATTGCTTTATCTAAGGCCCTATTTCTAAAGTGTCTAACTGTTGATTTTAATTAAAATATCTAAAACTGATTGATATAAAATGTGTCAATGTGAATATTATTTTGCCCTTATGTCTATTTTGTAATAATCATGTGTCTAAACCTCTCTTGCAGGACATTACCCAGCAGCATCTATGTGATCCAGAAACAGTATCGCTCATTGAGAAATGTACCCGTTTCCACATTCACTGTGCCCATCACCTCTGCCAGGAACCCATGATGTCTTTTGACGCAAAAATCAACAATGAGAATATGACAAAATGCCTGCAGAGTCTAAAGGAGATGTATCAAGACCTAGCCACTAAAGAGGTGTACTGCCCCAATGAAGCAGAGTTCCGCCAATACAATGTGTTGCTTAAGCTCAATGACGGAGATATTCTTCGGTAAAACCTTGCTTTTGTCGTCTTTTCTTTTGGCAGTAAAGCCGAAAAAACATTGCAATAGTCAAGGCATTCCTTTAGTTCAAACAGTAGATTAGGCCTATGTCCCTAACAACACCAAGTTTATGGATTCAGTTCATATAATAAAATGTAAATGAGAAATACACATTTGTAATATACTTATTTGCAGTGATGGAATAAAGGATACAAATGGATTTGTTTTGTGTCAATGCAGCGAGGTGCAGCAGTTCCGTAAAGAGGTACGGGAGTCTCGAGAGGTGGATTTTGCTGTGCAGGCCTGTGCAGCACTCAACAGCAATAACTTTGTCCGGTTCTTTAAACTTGTGAGTGCAGCTTCCTATTTGAGCAGCTGCATACTTCACAGATACTTCAATCAGGTAAATGCATCTTACCCAGAGGGTAGTTCTATAGGCAGTATTTATGAAGTACTTTGCACCTCATTAGACCTTTGAGTTTCTTTAATTACAAAATGTTTTTGTCTCTGTTTGATTAGGTGAGAAGCAAGGCACTGAAAATCCTCAATGTGGCCTTTACTGTTGGATCCCAAAGATCCACCATTTTTCCACTTGAGGACTTCGTCAGAATGCTCATGTTTCGCAATGCCACTGAAGCCGCAGACTTTATTCAACAGTATGGCCTTACTATCAATGATGGGTATGTCCTACTTATTTTCTCTGTCTTGATTTTGACAAAAACATTTTTTTACTAAGATCTTTTCTCAATGCAATAGTGTCCAAAGGTATTTTGAAGTTGCAGAATTTTTGAAAATGAATGCCTTATTTTGTCTCTCATCCAGCATGGTAGAACTTAGTCGCACAGCCTATCAGGAGCCTGATTTCTCCTTACCGCAGAGGAAGTCTGTGGTCATTGAGAGGAAGAGAACTGTTCTGATTGGTGAGGTGGTGAACGGTGGACCACTGCCCAACCCACCCCAGCACAATCCTGTTTGCAGCTTTGACTCCAACAAGAAGTACACAGGAGACGGCCTGTCTTCTGAGCCTCCACCAACTACCCTGAAGGGTGTGGATGCACTTTGATTCTTAGTTCATTAGTGAAAATTAGAATATACTTTTACTTACTGTTGATATTTTAATCCTTGTCTTTGGCAGCTCATCCACAGAGGCAGGAGTTGAAGCCCTTGATGGAGCCTGACTTCAGGCCTCAGGTGACAACAAGGCTTCTGGCTGAACCACGGCTGTTTGTGGACCACCCTGGCACGACAGAGCCTGTAAAACCTGTTGACACGGAGGAAACCGGAGAGAAGAACCAAACAGAATCCTCTCTTCCACAGCTGGTTTTCCAACCCATATTAGCCCCACAACCAGTCCGACCTCCTCCTCCTCCTCCACCCAAACCAGAACCAGCCTACACAGATCAGGTGAGACACTTTTCAGTTTTAACTGCAAAGTCCTACACTATGGTACATACATACATAAGCTCACTAATGACACTATGATCTCTGGCAGGATATAATGGCAGAGGTGGATGCGGTGCTTAATGAGGTAGTGGAAGCCGAGGTCTCTGATATAACCCGTGCAGCTGCTGAATATGTGTCTGCAGCCCTCAGGTAGGAACTTTTTCTTTTCTGACCCACAGGTTTTTTTTTTGTCAGCCAGAAGATTTCACTTCCATAAAGCCAAAACAAATTTTTTAACATAGTGTTTGTGTCTTAATGTGTCTGCTCATGTGTTCTGCAGTGCGAGTGACAGTGAGTTAGAAACGGTTGTGAGTGAAGTCTTAAATCAGCTGCTGAGGGAACTATCCACGTCAGAGATCATTGCTGAGAAGGAGAGAATCGCAGATGAGAAACGCAAGCAGGAAGAAGCCAGGTGTGTGAATTTTTTAATACAGTGCTTTTGTTTTTGTGTATATTAAGTTCCCTTTCGAAATGGTCTCTCACATTGCATGAATCTAGGGGGGTAACTCTGTTTTCCTCTGAATACTGGATCCTGATTTGTTAACGTTTGTGCAGCTGCACAAACCAATGGCATTTCAGGCATTTCTGGTTATGTTTAGTAACCAGAGCGTTTTCAACTCTTTCTATTTTTTGTGTTTGATGTCAGGCGGAAGGAAGCCTTTCTTGAGCAGTTCAGCGGTGAACTGTGTGCTAAAATCAGTGACGAGGTGCTAACAGAGAGCATTAGAGTGACCGCAGAGGCTGAAATAAGGTACCACATCCTACATAAATATCTCCCTGAGGTTTTCTTTGCTGTTGTCTGTCACTTTTGGCTTCCTCATTAACAGTTGTAAGGGATTATTACTGTATGCACAAGTCACATTTCTCCCTGAAATTAAATGGGGGGAAAAAAAGGAAATTATGTTTTGACTAAAGAAAATTAAGTCTTTAATAAGATGGTTTATCTGACGTAATATAAAAAAAAAAAGAATGTAATATGTTTTATAATATGAGTTTAGATTATAGGAAGGAGGTTTTTTGGGGGGGGGAGATGGGATTATGCTTAATTTTAAATTGTCACAATGCAAACGTTTAGGCATTAAGATAATTTTAATTGTTAAGCTCAATTTCTGCAAAATGTTTATTATATATGTATTTATTATTATAGTGTAATATTTCTTCATTTTGATTTTTGGGTGAAACATGACTTTTGACAAGTATTCATGATATTCATCAGTGAACGTGCAAAATTGGTCATGCTGTTCTTCCCTTCCAGGCTTGCTTTAGAAGAAAAGGCAGCTTTTATCACTCGCTGCTCAGCGGAGGAATGCGACAGCATAGTAGAGGAGACGCTGGCTGAGGAGGTGGCCGCAATGGCACAAGATATCCTGGACAGTGAGTTGAGGCGCATCTGCAAGTTCATCAAGAGGTTTGAGGAGCTTATTATTTCCCTTTGTGTATAAAGGAAGCCCTGGAGCAAATAGGTTTTCTATAGAAACCTGTATGCATATACTTTAGGTGGCGTGACGTGGTAGCTGTGCGTCGTCAGCTAAAGAGACAGATGCGTGGTTTCCCTGCAGCCCCTGGCTGTGTAGATCCGCGGTTCAAACTGAAGGCTCTCATACCCAGTGCCCCTACGAGCCCCTCTCTGGACCTCCTGGCCCAGGGGATGGTCAACCTGGGTAACTCTGGGAACATGGCGGTTTCCTGCACAAGGTCTGTTATTGGAGATTTCTATTTTTTATTTTTTATTTTATTTTGCTTTGCTTTAATTTATTATTATTTTTTTTTAATGCATCTTAATGATTGTTCCTGGCAATTAATTTTAATAATATAGATTGCTGAAAATGAGACAGGAAGCAGTTCATCAAATGAAAGTGTCCTACTACTACAATCTCTTACTGAGGTAAGTACAGTGGGGATACAGTGTGGCCTAGATGTGCAGAATGCAGATAATTTTTATCACCATGATTGTCTGAATGGTTAATTATCCTCCTTTGGCAGTGAGCGTGTATGGATGCCTCTTGACATGCCCACTCTTGTGGCAGAAAGCACCCCTAATGCACCTGACAGAATCTTCTGGAAAGCCACGCTTCTGTTGCCAAGCAGCTGTGACAGTGACATAAGCTATGCCAGCAGGTAAGGAACGAAATTGTGGAAAATTTTCTTGTAACATGTTAAATTACAACTGACCTCTTTTGTTTTTATGTTTGTTTCCATGCAGGATTCTGACAGACTGGCTTGAGGTTAAATTGGGTGGAGAAAACCAATCCGAAGAGAGTGAGAAAGAACTCAAAGGGCAACTGAAAACACTGTGCATTAGTCACAGCTTGACAAATATTAGGGGACAGACTCATGAAGTTCACATTGCTATAAAAGTAAGCTTCAGAAGGAATAGTTTTCCCCAAAAATTACAATTCTGTCATTATTTACCCAGTTAAAGTGAGGTATTGAGGAGAAAATGGACAGCAGGGGAAAAATTCCAACTCATGAAATGAAGCTCATTAATATCCAGTTATCCAAATGTCTCTACATTGACATGATTAACCCCTGTGTTTGTGTGCAGGCATGTCATGGCCCTCTGAGTGCAGAAGACCAGTGTTTGCTGGAGGAACACGAGCTCCATGGCACCAATGCTCTTCTGATGCTACTTCCCCCTCTTAACAGTGCTGGACAGGGTGAAGAGGATGAGGATGTGTCCCTGCTCTCTGCTCTCCTTCAGCTGAGGCAGGTGCAGCAGGCCAGCTGCTGGCACTCTCCTGTACCACTGGTTGTGGTTGTTATTGGCAACCAAGAGGGCGGTACCAATGATCATGGTTTGGAAGAAGGCGAGTTTTGAAGGAAAGACTTAATATAGTAGACAAGACTGTTAAAGACTGCAATCTGATTATTTTATTGTCTCTCTCTTTCACAGCACTCATGTTGAATATGTTAGTCAACGATGGTCTCATCTCTGAATACATCTTCGTCCACATACCAGCAACCCTCACTGACCTGCAAGGCTCAGAGCAGGTTGGTCTGCAAAGAAATATTGAGAATACACAGTTGTTTTTAATATAGTTAAAAATATTTGTGTTAGGGATGCGTGATATGTGTAGTTGTATCGGTATTCGCTTATAAATATGAACTTTTTTAATGCTATAGTTATTGGCTCAATAGGTGAAATAGGGCGATATAATTAAGGTGATAAATTGTAGCCAAATAATCATTGGGGCCCCACATTTCAAGTTACCATTTTTTTTTACACAAATTAATTAAATTTTTTTTTTTTTTTTTTACATTTCCATTTACTTTTTTAAGAGCATCTAAAATTAAAAGTAGTTTCCACTGTTGCACATAATGTTTGATGAAAGCATGGATAGATCTAGATGCTTATAATTTTTTTTCTTATCAGGGAAAATTAGGATTGATGTCTTGAATGGTTATTGAAAATGTAACATGTACTAAAACATTCTCTTTACATAATTGATCCGCTTCAGATGAGTCATGTCATCAGGTGGCTTGCCGCCCGTTCTCCCGCTGGCCCAGCCCTTTACTCTCAGACCCTGCTGCAGGTTGTTGAGTTAGGCCTGTGCCGTGAGTTCTACTCCAGACTACACCGAGACAAGCAGGACAGGAAACATGCAGGTCTTCCATCTCAGCACCCGGAGCCTATCGTGCAGCTCTGTAACAGTGTGCTGAGTTTCCTAGCAGGTGTGGTTTCGTCAGAGCATCTGTCCAGTCTCTGCTGGCCACCTCCTGAATTCTCTCTCCCCGAGAACAGAGAGCTGATTCCTCATCAGGCTTGGAACCCTCCAGAACACCTGGAGTGGCTGAAGAGAACCATCCTCAGCCGGCAACTTCCTGAATGGGATCTGCCTCCAATTAGTGGTAGGTTCCAATCCTTGAATTTGTAGATTTTAGTAGCTTTATCTTAATTAAAAGAAATCAAAACTAATCTCTTTTCTTATTTCTCAGCCTCATGGCCACATTTGTGTGCCTCGATATTCCAATACGTATCCCAGATCCCTACATCACCCTTAAGCCAACCTATTCTAATGTCCCGTCTGGAGAACCTGCTAAGAAGAGTGAACTACCAATACTTTCACGTGAGTGATGCAGATTGGGAGGACTATGAGACGAATGGACCATCCTTTCACGAAATTCCTTGGGACGACATCATAAGCCTGTGCGTAGAGCATCGTATGAAGGACTGGAGTTTGGAGACTCTGGTGTCAAAAGGTGAGAATAACAGATTGGTAACATAATGCCAATTATGAGCTTTGAACATGTTCCAGTGTTAAATGTATGTTTTAACTCTTTAAATCACAGATGCCCTCACGGATGATGGCGAGATTCTTGTATATTTTAACAAAGACAGCCTGAAGTGTTTCCAGCCCCCTGATAGCTGGATAGAGGCTGTGAAACAGACATATCAGGAAAAACAGCTGGCCTTAGAAGTGTAACTATCACTGTTTTACATATGTATTATTCACAGTATATAGCATAACAGCCTTGCATCAAAAAATGTAAACAAAATGTAAATGTTTTCTGATAGGTCAAAAGTCAGGCCCCCAACCACGGCCAGACATTTCCCCAAACAGAAGCTGTTTCAGAGTCACATAAACACAGAGGAATGGCCTTCTGTGCGTGATGCTGCACAAATTCCCATATCGCAGCACTTTGAACGTATTCTCTCTTCCATTCGTGATATGAACGCTGAGGGCCAGAGGTTAGCATTAACAATTTTAATATTAGAGTTAACTGTGTTGGCTTTTTTTTTTTTTCTTGGATGTTTGTAGTAACCATTTCTTAACATGTGTCTGTAGGATTGGAGAGCAGGTACAGCGTCGGATTGAAGCGGATCCGTTACGCACTTCATCGTTTCCTCTTACCCTGACCTCCACCGCCCTCTCTATGCCCGTGACCATGACCCCCTCCCGAAAGCGCCCTGCTGCTGGCACTGTCCACATACAGGTAGAGTTATACCAGAGACACCATCACAACTGGATTAATATACCTGCATTACTATAATTGCATTAAGTCTCTATTTTTGTGCTCTTTAAAGGAAACCGAAACAGCTGACCTGGTTGAGAAAATATCATCTCCTTGCAAAATAAACAGACTCTTTGATGCAGACAGCACACAGAGTCCCATAATGGAGCGACTTCAGCGTACTCTCTTAACTGTTCAGGAGATGAATGCTGAGGGCCAGAGGTTAGGTTTAAACTTTTTTTAATGCACTAAACTGAGAAGATATAATAATGCATTATGGGATTGTCTATTTTCATTTTTTTTTTCTTTCATATGTGTATCTAGAATCGGAGAGCAGATTCAGCGTAGGATTGAAGCGGATCATTTGTCCTCTGCCTCTTTTCCGCTCTTCCTCCCCTCCACCCTCCTCTCTGCACCTCCCCTAGTTAGGACTTCCTCTTCCAAGCGCCCTGCTGCTACCTTCCACATACAAGTACAGTATTCTAGCATAACTAAGGATAGTATGAAGTTAAAAAGCAGCTTTCATTATAAATGCCTTAAACCTGCATTTGTTTTTCATTTGAAGGAAGTGGAAATGAAAGATTCTGTTGAGAAGACTGCTGCATCTTGTGAAAAAAACAGACCGGTTTCTTTGTTCCAGCGTTTGCAGGACTTGAAAAGAGAGTTGTCAAGTCAGAAGGAGGAGGAACGTGTGTGTGACCTCAAGCTGAAGTGTCTTTTAGACATTGTAGAGAACTGAAGATGTTTGAATATAACAGCAGCTGCTGAATGCCACTTCTAGTCTCCCAGTTTGAAAGAAAATGTCTTTTGTCTGCTGCTTATTGGTCTCAGCAGTTTTATTTTTGCTGTTTTAAATTTTATATTTTTTGATAAAATGCTTAAGTCATGTGCCTCATTCATTAGGTTTAATTAAATCTTAGTGTGTGTATCTCCTTGTACTTTAACAGTAATTTAGAATTTGTTCATTTGTTCTCATACATACTTTCCCGCTTTCTGAATAATAGTTGAGTGTATTTTGTTCACCCCAATAATTCTGTTGTATTTAAATGTATATCTTTGGACAACCATAAAGATTGTTTTTATCAAACTACTGATTTTGTGTATTTTTTCCGCCTAGTATACTGAGAAACACAAATATTTTAAAGATGTTTTTGCTCATATTGCTACAGGCCAACCTTTGAATTACGAATTAACATGAGGTGATTAATTTATTCATGACACTCTAAACGTGGTTTGTGTGAACTGGAAAGACACGCCCATTTTGCTATGTTTCTAACGTGATTGGAGGGCCTGTCCTCTGGTCATGTCTCCATGCGATATCGCGCTCGGAAGGCAGTGCTAAGCATTATGGGAAACGTAGTTTAAGAATGAAGCCCCTTTCCATGTTTATACCGTTTTGAGAACGATTTAAGAGGAATAAAGAACTACATTTCCCATGCTGATTTTAAGGAGGCGTTTACCGTCTCGATCAGCTGAAATATGGCATGTTCTTTTCAGTTTACAAGTTTTACTCGTGCTCTTTAAAGATGACAGAGGGAACGTGAGTACAATTGTTTAATATTTCTGAATGCTTATGTTTTAAAACCACGCAGATATGAAATGAATATATTTTCCCATAAGACACGTTAAACAGAAACTAATATATTAATTATGACGTTTTAGGTTTTAATTAACAGTATATTATTATTGTTGTTATTATTATTATTATTATTAAGGTATCAATGCCCTATAATGCAGACTATATGCATATCTGTAGATGCTATCTTTATAATAACATAATATGATTTATATGACTATATATTTATATACTACAAGGTGTTTATTTGTTTATTTTTTGAGAAAGAAATTCTAAATAGATGCACATCAGTTTTTTAAACATGTAAGGTTTGTTAAATGCTTGAAAAGTGTTACTGTACTACTGTTATTATGCCCATCCAAGTGTAACATTTAAAGATTTGATTCAGGTGTTTGCGGAGAAGGGGAGGCCCCTATAAGACCGAACCAGTGACAGAGCTCAGCTGCTGGAGGTTGAGTAATGTGGAGGGCAGACAGACCTGGAGGTACACTGAGGAGGCAGACAGCATGGACAGACAGCAGAGCATGCTGGAATCTCACTCTCTGGGACTGGACACGGTAAACATAAACATTACAGACAAGTACACTGCAACTTTTATATTCATTTTCATATCTAATCTGTTCTTCTTGACCTCAGGGTGAGTTCATCTCAGCATCCCCTTCCGCACACACTGCAGTAGAAGCTGCACTGAAGGGAATGGACTTCTACAGCCGTCTCCAGGCTGAAGATGGACACTGGGCTGGGGATTATGGTGGACCACTTTTCTTACTTCCAGGTCATTCATTTATAATAAGCCATTTGGACAGACTTTCTTTGTTTAGTCATTAGATGAAAGTAAATATTCTGATAATATATAAATTATGTATAATATAAATAAATAGAATCAGTCGAGCATTATATGAAAAATAAATGTTTTGTGCTTTTAACTCATGCATTATTAAGGTTAGAATTTGCCACTAATGAAGTAAATAATAATGGTACTGAGAAACCTAGAATTTGTAAAGGTAAACTGTCTTTTTGTCTATTTGTTGATGGTTTTCAGGTCTGCTCATAACCTGTCATATTGCTGAGATCCCTCTGCCAGATGCATGGAAGCAGGAAATGGTTAGATACCTTTGCTCTGTGCAGCTGCCTGACGGAGGCTGGGGCCTGTGAGTATTAATAACATTGTCTTTTATTATATGGGGTGAATCTCATGATACCTGCAAGGAGCATCCAGATTATATTTCACTCACAAATCAAAAGAAATCAATAAGAAATTATCTCATTATTATAATGTAAAAAAGAGAGAAGGAAATCAATCTTATTACTGTAATGCAAGAATAAAACTATTGAAATGCTACTACATTTATACATAATGGTAGTGTTTTATTTGTCCTTTATGCTGATTTTTTTCTCCATTGTCTTGCCTCCTAATCTAGTTATCTAATAAACCTGGCTTTGTGTACTACGAATATTGTTGGCTATTTTACAAATTACTTTATTCCTCTTTTGTGAGTCGCTTTGGATAAAAGCATCTGCTAAATGCATAAATGTAAATTAATCTGAAGAAGATATTTTGAAGAATGCCGGTAACCAAACCGTTTTAGTTTCCATGACTTGCATTGTATGGACAAAAAATACAATGAGAGTCAATGGGAACAGAAACCGTTTGCTTACCAACATTCTTCAAAATATCTTTAAAAAAAATCATACAGGTTTGGATTGACATGAAGATATGTAAACGATGACAGAATTTTCCTTTTTGGGTCCACTATTCCTTTAATGTTTAACTTCACTGGGATAATAATGGAATTATTACTTTATGACCTGATGAACAGCACAAATATTTATTTTCCAGGCACGTTGAAGATAAGTCTACTGTTTTCGGAACAGCTTTGAATTACACCACCCTGAGAATTCTGGGAGTTGGGCCTGATGATCCAGATATGGTTCGCGCAAGGAATATTTTACACAGCAAAGGTCTGTGATTGCTGATATACAAACAGTCACATGTATGTTCATATGTAACGTAACCCAATAAATGAAATAATGTGGTGTTCAGTTTCAGTACTGTCCTGCTCTGTTACAGGTGGTGCTGTCGGTATACCCTCCTGGGGTAAATTCTGGTTGGCCATCCTCAACGTATACAGCTGGGAAGGGATGAATACGCTCTTTCCAGAGATGTGGTATCCCAAGACTTCATTAGTTTACAGATAAAGTGTCGTTTTTGTTTTGAACATTTATATAGTTGGATTTCCTTTCGCAATTTTTTTTCCATCAGGCTGTTCCCTTCCTGGGTGCCGGCACATCCCTCCACTTTATGGTGCCACTGTCGGCAGGTCTACCTGCCCATGAGCTACTGCTATGCGGTCAGGCTGTCTGCCGATGAAGATCCACTGATACTCAGTTTAAGACAGGTAAAGTTTCTCAGTGCTACCACTAGAGGCCACTCTGAGACCATATTAAAATCAGGCTTGTTTGCCTGAACTCTACTATCCAGTCACAGTTGTTTGTTTTTTGGGTGTTAAACAGGAGCTCTATGTCCAGGAATACTCGACTATTGACTGGCCAGCTCAGAGGAACAACGTTGCAGCTTGTGACTTGTACACACCACACAGCACCTTGCTTACTATCGCTTATTGTGAGAGAAGTGTAACATCTCTGTAAAAAATGATCTTTTACCCTTTACATTTCACATAACAAGTCACATAACGCTATCAAACTTGATCTTACAGTGATCCTGAATGTGTATGAAGCTCATCACAGCACTATGCTGAGAGAAAAAGCAGTGAAGGAGCTTTATGACCATATTAAAGCAGACGATCGCTTCACTAAGTGTATCAGCATTGGCCCGGTGAGAGAAAAGAGAATACATTTTATTTTATATAATGTAATATTGACTCTATTAATCCACATCCCTGGTTTTATTGTGTGCAGTTTCTCTGTACATGTTTTATCAGAACTATTCCTTAATAATTATTCAGTCTTAGATATTACACTGTGTACAAAAATAATTTCCTGTTTTGTCAGATTTCGAAAACGATCAATATGTTGGTACGCTGGCATGTGGATGGACCCACATCACCTGCCTTTCAGGAGCATGTGTCAAGGATTCCTGACTATCTATGGTTTGTGGTCTGATTTGAGTAATTTCCTGCTTATATTGTATTATAATAACAATAATAATAATTGGTTTCTGTCTTTCTTTTTGCCATTTTTATTTTTTCAATGCTCCAGGCTGGGTTTGGATGGTATGAAAATGCAGGTGAGATGTTGTCATTATGAAGAACATTTTGGGGTTCTGAAGTTTGTTTTATCTGATCAGTTAAATGTTGTTATTATTAACAATATTAATAACAATTCTCACTCATATTATTATTTATTTTCCATCAGGGTACAAACGGATCACAGCTATGGGACACTGCATTTGCAGTACAAGCATTTCTTGAGGTATATATCTTTATTAATAAAACCAAAACTGGTGCATAACCGATGATTGATCAGTTGGCCTTGTTTTCTGAACAGGCAGGTGCCCAGGACATCCCCAGGTTTACAGAGTGCCTCACACAAGCCCATCATTTCTTTGATCTGACCCAGGTGAGGATGATTAAATCCATTTTTTAAAAACATAATGTTCTTTATTATTACAACCTGTTTATGTATTTAGCTTTAACTTAACTATGTTGGTATTGACAATGTTAAATTTGCTTATGTGCTAATCCAAATACAGTGGAGTCCAAAAGTGAGACCACATTGAAATAATTTTTTCTTTTAATTATATAGAGGGTCTTTACTCCCCATCTTTAATCTCAGTCCCTCAAAAATTATATTTTTCTCTATGTTTACTAAAACAGAGTGTTCAAATGTACGTTAATTATATTCAGTATTTATTCATAGGCTGATATAATATATTGTCACTTCTCTAATGTTCATGCATGGCTCATCTTTCCAATGAAATTACACAGTGAAATGCATCCAAACTCACAAGCTGTGTCAGAATAAACACACTAATCATATACACTAATACTATACTAATATATTAATATTAGTACTAATATACTAGTATATACACTATACTAATCAAAAGTTTGGGGGTGGTAGGATTTTTTAATGGTTTTGAAAAATGACTCTTATGGTCACCAAAGCTGTATTTATTTGATAAAAAATACAGTAGAAACAATAATATTGTGAAATATTATTCCGATTTTAAATAGCTTTTTTCTATGATAATATTTTTTCAGTTGTAATTTATTCTGTGATGGCAAAGCTGAATTTTTAGCAGCCATTATGCCAGCTTTCAGTGTCACATGATCCTTCAGAAATCATTCTAATATGCTGATTTGGTGCTCAAGAAACATTTCTTATTACAATGTTGAAAACAGTTGTGCTGCTTAATATTTTTGTAGAAACTGTGATACATTTTTTCATGATTCTTTCATTATTAATAAAAAGTTGTAATAGAAAAAACAGCATTTATTTGAAATAGAAATCTTAATGTGTCCTTGCTGAATAAAAGTATTAATTTCTTTTTTTAAAATGTGATTTTGTTTCAGCTGCTAAGCATGAGAAATCCTGATGGAGGGTTTGCCACGTATGAGACCAAACGTGGTGGAAAACTGCTGGAGCTGTTGAACCCATCTGAAGTGTTTGGTGCGCATGCAGTAATATGTCATATTCGGTTGACAGTGCATTTTTCATCGGTCTTGACATGTCTGATTCTACCTCTTTCTCTCCCAGGTGATATAATGATCGACTACACGTATGTTGAGTGTACCTCAGCTGTAATGCAGGCACTGAAACACTTTCACAGCGTATATCCTGAGCACAGAGCAGAAGAGATTAGGTACAGCCAAATAAAATATTTCAGCATATTGTGGTTTGAAAAATGGTTTGGTTAAACCACGTCTCTTGATCACATAGGACAACTCTTCAGCAAGGGCTGGACTACTGCAGGAGGGTTCAAAGATCTGATGGCTCATGGGAAGGGTAGGCGTTGGTTCATTTATAATCAGAGACATTATTGTGTTGCTTCTTAGACTGTTTATGAAGGATTCTGCTTGTCTTAGGTCCTGGGGAGTCTGTTTCACATATGGAGTCTGGTTTGGTCTGGAGGCATTTGCATGTATGGGCCACACTTTCCAAAATGGGCATGTTATTTGTTTTTCTTCTCATATTGATGTTCATTTAATAAATCATCAGCTCATATTCTTTTACTGCACTTTATTTAACCCCTTAATTCATTTGGTTTCTGTGTTGCAGGTCTGTTTGTGTGGAGGTGAAACGTGCCTGTGAGTTCCTGCTGTCGAAGCAGATGGAGGATGGAGGCTGGGGCGAGGACTTTGAGTCCTGTGAGCAGCGGCACTACGTTCAGAGCAAGAACTCACAGATCCACAACACCTGCTGGGCTTTGCTGGGGTTGATGGCTGTCAGGTAACCGCAGCAGTAGTTTTTAGATACCTCTACAGAACTGCCCTCCTGTTCAAAAACTGGGTACAGCTTTTGTGTTGGGGGGGGGGCAAACTGACCCACATTGTTTTCTGTTCAGTTTGCCAAAAATCAACATTATGAAAAATACTAAAGATTCTTGCAAAAACAGAAAACCTCTATTGTAGCTTGTCAGTGACTAAAAAAATACAAAATATGTGAGGTAGTTAAATAATTTCCATTATTTTTATTGTATTAGGGGTCAATTTAACCAATATATTTTTTTGTGTTCAAAATGAGCTGCACAGACACCATAACTACAAATACAAGTAACTGCAAGAAAGTATAAATAGTATCTAACATTATTTGTACTTAGTGTAAGTAATATCTATTGCTATTTGTACTTCCTCTGCCTTTTTATGTCTTTTTCTTAAACCCTTGTGAGGGTAAAAAATGACTTTCTCATGCTTCTGTTCAGCAACAGTCTAGTAATTGAGATCCAAAGATTTTTTCAACTAGATATTAAAGTGATTTTTTTTGGATGATTTAGAAAATGATTCTCAAATTTGAGTAAATATGACATTTTCATGTATTTCATATTTCAGTGTTTGGCAACCTACAATAACTTTTTTTCCTGACTCTTTAGTGTTTTTCAAAGTGTTGATTTATGGCAAATTGCATGGAAAACAATGAGGTTCAGTGGGGTTAATTTACTTTAAAAATTTCATTTTTAGGTACCCTGACATCAGAGTGATCGAGCGAGGCATTCAAGGTCTGATTGATAGGCAGCTGCCCAATGGAGACTGGCCACAGGTGAGCAAAGCTGTTGCTAGATCTCAAATTCATCTGAGGTCTCTCTCTAATAAAATGTGCTGGGTTGTTTCCTTGTTTTCAGGAGAACATTTCTGGAGTGTTCAATAAAAGCTGTGCCATCAGCTACACCTCTTACAGGAATGTGTTTCCTGTGTGGACGCTGGGCCGTTTCTCACAGCTCTACCCCTGCAGCCCTCTGGCTGGGAAACTCAAACTCTGAGTCAGATACTGTGTACTTGTGCCTCAAATAAGCAGTATCTGATCAAAGATCATTCTTATTTGAAACAAACCTGTTTGCTGCTCTTTAGAAAGTAGGACTGATTTATCAAAGTCTTTAGAATATTATCTACAGAATATTTAGTTCATTTTTGTGCTCTTTTAACCATGAGACCAAGGCGTTGTATCCTGTAGATGATTATGTAATTAAAAGCGATTTTCTGTACTCTTATAATAAATCATTTTATATTTTGGATCTGTTTTGTGTCTGATTTATGTTTTATAATCCCCCTTTTGTTTGCACTGACTGAAATCAATTCAGTATAGAAACTGCATACTGCTCAGTAGTTTAGAATGCTCTATGTAAAAGGTATGTACAAATTATTATTGCTATTATTATTAATAATAATAAAGTCAAGTCAAGTCACCTTTATTTATATAGCGCTTTTAACAATACAGATTGTGTCAAAGCAACTGAACAGCATTAATTAGGAAAATAGTGTCAATAATGCAAAAGGACAATAGTAAACACTAATTTTTCAGTTAAAGGCAGTTCATCATTGAATTCAGTGATGTCTTCATTCAGCTCAGTTCAGTTTAAATAGTATCTGTGCAATCAAGGTGACGATATCGCTGGAAATGAAGTGTCCCCAACTAAGCAAGCCAGAGGCGACAGCGGCAAGGAACCAAAACTCCATCGGTGACAGAATGGAGAAAAAACCTTGGGAGAAACCCTTAAGAGTTTGTGAACATTTGTGAACAATATCAAATATATAATTCCTGTGAATACATCAGTCTAAAGGAATAGTTCAAATTTGAGTAAATATGACATTTTCATGTATTTCATATTTCAGTGTTTGGCAACCTACAATAACTTTTTTTCCTGACACTTTAGTGTTTTTCAAAGTGTTGATTTATGGCAAATTGCATGGAAAACAATGAGGTTCAGTGGGGTTAATTTACTTAAAAAATGTCATTTTTAGGTACCCTGACATCAGAGTGATCGAGCGAGGCATTCAAGGTCTGATTGATAGGCAGCTGCCCAATGGAGACTGGCCACAGGTGAGCAAAGCTATTGCTAGATCTCAAATTCATCTGAGGTCTCTCTCTAATAAAATGTGCTGGGTTGTTTCCTTGTTTTCAGGAGAACATTTCTGGAGTGTTCAATAAAAGCTGTGCCATCAGCTACACCTCTTACAGGAATGTGTTTCCTGTGTGGACGCTGGGCCGTTTCTCACAGCTCTACCCCTGCAGCCCTCTGGCTGGGAAACTCAAACTCTGAGTCAGATACTGTGTACTTGTGCCTCAAATAAGCAGTATCTGATCAAAGATCATTCTTATTTGAAACAAACCTGTTTGCTGCTCTTTAGAAAGTAGGACTGATTTATCAAAGTCTTTAGAATATTATCTACAGAATATTTAGTTCATTTTTGTGCTCTTTTAACCATGAGACCAAGGCGTTGTATCCTGTAGATGATTATGTAATTAAAAGCGATTTTCTGTACTCTTATAATAAATCATTTTATATTTTGGATCTGTTTTGTGTCTGATTTATGTTTTATAATCCCCCTTTTGTTTGCACTGACTGAAATTGTGTTGGGGGAGTGGGGGTGGGGCAAACTGACCCACATTGTTTTCTATTCAGTTTGCCAAAAATCAACATTATGAAAAATACTAAAGATTCTTGCAAAAACAGAAAACCTCTATTGTAGCTTGTCAGTGACTAAAAAATACAAAATATGTGAGGTAGTTAAATAATTTCCATTATTTTTATTGTATTAGGGGTCAATTTAACCAATATATTTTTTTGTGTTCAAAATGAGCTGCACAGACACCATAACTACAAATACAAGTAACTGCAAGAAAGTATAAATAGTATCTAACATTATTTGTACTTAGTGTAAGTAATATCTATTGCTATTTGTACTTCCTCTGCCTTTTTATGTCTTTTTCTTAAACCCTTGTGAGGGTAAAAAATGACTTTCTCATGCTTCTGTTCAGCAACAGTCTAGTAATTGAGATCCAAAGATTTTTTCAACTAGATATTAAAGTGATTTTTTTTGGATGATTTAGAAAATGATTCTCAAATTTGAGTAAATATGACATTTTCATGTATTTCATATTTCAGTGTTTGGCAACCTACAATAACTTTTTTTCCTGACACTTTAGTGTTTTTCAAAGTGTTGATTTATGGCAAATTGCATGGAAAACAATGAGGTTCAGTGGGGTTAATTTACTTAAAAAATGTCATTTTTAGGTACCCTGACATCAGAGTGATCGAGCGAGGCATTCAAGGTCTGATTGATAGGCAGCTGCCCAATGGAGACTGGCCACAGGTGAGCAAAGCTGTTGCTAGATCTCAAATTCATCTGAGGTCTATTTACTTTAAAAATTTCATTTTTAGGTACCCTGACATCAGAGTGATCGAGCGAGGCATTCAAGGTCTGATTGATAGGCAGCTGCCCAATGGAGACTGGCCACAGGTGAGCAAAGCTGTTGCTAGATCTCAAATTCATCTGAGGTCTCTCTCTAATAAAATGTGCTGGGTTGTTTCCTTGTTTTCAGGAGAACATTTCTGGAGTGTTCAATAAAAGCTGTGCCATCAGCTACACCTCTTACAGGAATGTGTTTCCTGTGTGGACGCTGGGCCGTTTCTCACAGCTCTACCCCTGCAGCCCTCTGGCTGGGAAACTCAAACTCTGAGTCAGATACTGTGTACTTGTGCCTCAAATAAGCAGTATCTGATCAAAGATCATTCTTATTTGAAACAAACCTGTTTGCTGCTCTTTAGAAAGTAGGACTGATTTATCAAAGTCTTTAGAATATTATCTACAGAATATTTAGTTCATTTTTGTGCTCTTTTAACCATGAGACCAAGGCGTTGTATCCTGTAGATGATTATGTAATTAAAAGCGATTTTCTGTACTCTTATAATAAATCATTTTATATTTTGGATCTGTTTTGTGTCTGATTTATGTTTTATAATCCCCCTTTTGTTTGCACTGACTGAAATCAATTCAGTATAGAAACTGCATACTGCTCAGTAGTTTAGAATGCTCTATGTAAAAGGTATGTACAAATTATTATTGCTATTATTATTAATAATAATAAAGTCAAGTCAAGTCACCTTTATTTATATAGCGCTTTTAACAATACAGATTGTGTCAAAGCAACTGAACAGCATTAATTAGGAAAATAGTGTCAATAATGCAAAAGGACAATAGTAAACACTAATTTTTCAGTTAAAGGCAGTTCATCATTGAATTCAGTGATGCCTCAATGTAGCCAAAGACTACATTGACAAATATTTCGTAATGTGTTCTGGCTCACATAATACTTTTTTAATGGTATGCAGTATACATTGTGCAGTATTAGATAAGTATTTTCATTCTGAGCCCGACTACAGCCCTGCTGAGCTAAGTATTTAGTACATAGTAAGCTCAGCAAACATCGCAGTATCTACAGCTATTATTATTATTATTAGTAGTAGTAGTATTACATTTATATTGGGTACACGCTTTTATTTTGAAACGCTGAAGCATTGTTTCCGTGTTTACGCTGCTCTGGGTTTATGGGTGAAGCCGGTTTAATGAACAGCTGATTTGAATTCTTCACGGAACATCTTTCAATTTTATGCGATATTGAAGTGCTTTTTGCAGCGTGACAGGACGGAGATATGAATGTTAAAGTCACGGAGTGAATGATGGCGTCAGGATGGCGGCAGCCTCGATCAGTTAGAGCTGCTTTACTCTTTAACACCATCATCATCATCATCTTCATCAGCACCGGCGCACAGACGCACACCTGTGACCATAAAGTGCCCCTGCCCACAGAGGTCAGTCCCTCTTATTTGTTATTCTTTCTTCTGGTTCTCAAATACGACATTTAAGATTGTGCCTTCTTAACAACATATGAGATTGTGCCTTCTTTATATCATGCCATGTTGTGCTTTATATCCTAAAAATGAATAATAACTGAGGCTGACAATCTGCTAACGTCTCCTTTATGTTCCACAGAAGAAAGAAAGTGACTTTAAGGTGAATAAATGAAGGCAGAATTTTCCATTTTGGTAAAACTATCGCTTTAAAAGGCATTTATCTGGACGATGTTGCATTAAAGGGACAGTTAACCATAAAATGAAAAATATCTCATCATTTGCTCGCCTTAAAATCTGTATAACGTTCTTCTGTAGTACATAATGAAATTATATATAGCAGTCCAAGCTTTTTTTTCTGTTCAATGAAGATCATCCTTCACTGCTCAAATAATCTATGAAATATTGTTTTAGAATATGATTTTACCAGGACTTATAATAATGTCTGCTGTTTGCCATTCTAGGTCCTACATAAAGTGTTTTTGAAGCCAGATAGATTGACCAAAAGAAGCACTGACCAGCAGTTAAAGATCCAAATAGAGTACGACTCCAGCTTGGATGGGTTAGTTATACGTTTGTATTTTATTAAATACAGTAATGCCACATTGTCATTGTCATACATTGACTTAATATCTTTACTGCTCACACAGGTTAGATGAAGCCAAAAGCAGCCTTGTGAAGGTATTTTGATTTCTGTGGTCAAGGTTTTATCAATATGTAAAGCTAAATGTTATTTGTTAAATCTTGTAAATGGCCTTTCACCTCTAAATATGATTAATCTTTTCAATTCTGCTTTGTTTCAAGGACAAGCTTCTCCCACAGGCGATTGATTATCTTCAGAAGGCCTTCAGGGTTCGTAGGCTGTCAGGTCCAATATTACTGAGCAGGTAATTCTCTTCTCAGCTAGTATTGTCTGACAGCAAATCCTCTTAAAATTGCACTCAGCCATGTCCTTCTGGAAGCTTGGTGGATATTTAATCTCATTAGTTTCTTTTTTGTAATCCCAATATTTTTTTTCTTAATGATTAGACAATGCGCAACCAATCAGTACCTTAGGAAAAGAGATGATCCACATCGCTACTGTCAGGGACCGTGTGCAGACATCACCAAGTGTGGCCCAGTTGTTGTCCCTGAACAACATTTGCAGGTATTTTTGGCCCCCTCAAATTTTTGGGCCAAAAATATTTCCTTCCTTATTTTGTTTATTCCTTTTTATTGCAATATATTTGCTGCATATAAACCATACAGATTATTCAAAAAAAAAAAAAAACCTCAAGACATAGTGATTTTGTTCACCATTTTTTCATTTTGGTAGCTTAATATGAGCAATATTCCACATATCTATTTCATACCGGTGTGAATTACTCAACCAAGCCTATTTATTTCACCCTTTGGTGCTTTTTGATTTGATTTTTGGTGAATTTTGGATTCACTTGATTTGACCCTAAATTACATATAATGAGCACTGTATGAGAATTAAGGTGTCTGTTGATGTCTATTGATGTTTATGTTTATATATTCAATTCGGTGTTTGAAATATTGTTTTAACAATTATCTGCGTAAATATACAGAAGCACCATTCCTACTTAAAGATCCGTTTTATGGATAAAATGAATTCTAATATTTCTAATACTGACAAATACCAATATATTGCAGGTAAATATATGAGAATTTTTGATTCATAGAATGAGGTCTCCTTTAGCAATGCAGGGTTTGCAGTGAGTCTGGCAAGTCCTGCGGCCCCGCTGGCTCTCCTGATGGTGAGGGGGTGGTGAGGGCTGGTTTTGTGTTGTACGTGAGTGCGATGACCACAGAGCGTTGTGGACAAGAAAACATCGTAGCCTATGCAGCGTACTGCCAGCTGGAGTCTGAACTGGACAGGTAATTGAAATGGGAATGTAGGTGATTTTAATTCGCTTTAGAGTATACTGTGGAAATAGTCCAGTGTGTTGCTGACAGTAACGGCAGAATTTCTTAATGTAGGCCCATCGCTGGATATGCCAATCTGTGTCCCAATATGATCTCTACTCAACCTCAGGAGTTTGAAGGGATGCTGTCCACAGTCAAACACGAGATCATACATGCCCTGGTAACAACATTAAACTCCGCACATCCTCATGTGGAGAGCTTGATAGTTTATCATTATTGTTCAATTATATGTTCTATATGTTTTAAGGGTTTTTCTGCAGGACTCTTTGCGTTTTACCATGATGATGATGGGAAACCTTTGACACCACGTTCTGCAAGTGGTCTACCTGCATACAATGAAAGGTGATGGTTATATTTGTATTTTTATTTGTTTTTGAAATACAATTTAAAAATATTTAAATAATATTAAAATCTGTTATTGTAACATTGTGATAATTATATTGCATGAGTAATACAGGTTAAAATTGTTATTTTAGTTGCGTGCATGACCCCCTGATATATGTATATAATGGACCTTTATTGTTAAACTATATATATAGCACTATGTTTATTTCTTTTTATATCTCTCTCTCTCTCTCTCTCTCAGTTTAGGGTTATATCAATGGAGTGATAAAGTCATCAAAAGAGCAACTCGGCTGTGGGACATCCGTGGAGGCCACATGGTCAGACACACGGTCCATCTTCTGGCCACCCCACGTGTAGTTGTAAGTATTTCTTTCCTTTTAAAGGAACAGCATCTAAATAGTCGAATTGAGTTGCATGAATTGTTGTGATGTTTTATCAGGAGGAAACCAGGAGACATTTTAATTGCCCCATTCTAGAGGGCATGGAACTGGAGAACCAGGGAGGTGCTGGCACCGAGTTCAACCACTGGGAAAAACGTCTGTTAGAGGTACTGAAACCAAATCATCCCTGGTGGTGTTCATGAACACTTAACTACTTCAGTGTCAGTACTATCGAAGTACTGTTTTTTTATTGAATTCAGCATGTTTTATTTTAACAGAATGAGGCAATGACTGGATCTCATACACAGAACAGAGTGTTTTCCAGAATGACTTTGGCCATAATGGAGGATACAGGGTAAGAGAAGTATTGTTGCTCATGGCTAATGCAGTTTATTCTCTTACGAAGGTGTAAACTTCTACATTTACAGGTATAGTTCCCCCCAAAAATGTAGATTCTTTCATAATTTACTCACCCTCATGTTGTTTCAAACTCTGTGCAACACAAAAGAGGATATTTTGAAGAATGTTGGTAAACAAACAATTCGGTTCCCATTCACTGCCCACAGTATGGACAAAAATAATATGGAAGTCAATGGGGCCTAAAACTGTTTCAGCATTCCTCTATATCTATGTATCTATATCTATGTCTATATATCTATTATATATATATATATATATATATATATATATGAGTAAATGTTGACAGGATTTGCATTTTTCAGTGGACTACCTACCCCTTTAAGTGTAATTTAGTAATTTAAGTACTAGAATGCTAAGACTGTCCTATGATTGACTCCTCGCTGTGCTATTTTCTGTTTTAAGGTGGTACAGAGCCAATTATAGTATGGCGGAGAACTTGGAGTGGGGAAGAGGTTTGGGTTGCGACTTTGTAATGAAAAGCTGTAAATTCTGGATAGACCAACATCGCCATACGTAAGCTTTGATACATGAGATGCATACTAAAACTTTGTGTACACTTGCGAAAAAAATCATTTTTGTTGTTGTTGTATTAAGTGGACAATGTACTTTTATTTGTTTTGGCAGATGCTTTTATCAAAATGCCATACAATTGCATTAAAAAAACTGTACATTTCATAAGTTCATGCGTTCCCTAGGAACACAAACTCATGTTGCTAGTGGTACAGAAACAAATTAGATTGTTTGTTGTACATTTGTAGCAGTTCTTTATTTCAGATTGATTCCAGTGTCTTATTGTATCTTTTCCAGAGAAACTGGAGTTTCATAGTCTTAAATATATGTACAACATATTGGTTAAGATTTGGGTCATTGATTGGACATCTGTCCCTAATGTTTTTGAAACAGGAGGCCAACCCTGAGCCCGTACTGTGATTCTGTGAGGAGCGCACCTCTACAGCTCACCTGCAGGCAGGACCAGCTGGCAGTGGCCGTGTGCAACCTGCAGAAGTTTCCTCATGTGCTTCCTGCAGAGTATCAGGTAAGATCAGCAGAAATGCAGGTAAAAATCCTCTGTATATTCCCTCGATTCTTATTCATCTGAAACACTGTATTGTGAAAATCAGTATACAAATACAATTGACTGGTTGTTTACAGATAAATACAAGATGACTGCCTTTATAGAAGGTTCATTTGAATGTAATAAACCCTCTCCATCCTCTAGTATTTTGACCATATCCCTGGTGTCCCCGAGGAAGATTTGCCAGCATACGGAGGGGCTGTAGAGATCGCAGACTACTGTCCTTTTAGCCAGGAGTTTAGTTGGCATGTGGGTGGGGAATACCAGCGCAGCTCTTACTGCAGGATACAGGAGAACCAGCCAGGTTAGATGCCATTCACTCACATCCTTTCTTCATTTAGAAGTATAATGGAAGGTCTCATTTGCTTATTCCTTCTTGTGTTGTTCAGTATTTTTTGCATGTAGTTGAGACTGTTGGGGTTTTGCTTTTTTAGCCACATGGAGAAACTATGGGGCGGAACAGTATGGCCCGGGGTCTGTGTGTCTGTACCAGAAGTCACCATTTGTAATGGAGCAGTGCACCAAAAGAATGACCTACCCAGACTGGGGCAGTGGTTGCTATAAGGTAATAATGTAATGGTAGATCTCATGAGAGATGGGACAGTCGCTGCAGAATTGTGTCTATATATCAAAAGTTTTGGGTCATAAAGATTTTTTTTAATGTTTTTGAAAGAGGTCTCTTATTCTCACCAAGGCTGCATTTATTTGATCTAAAAGTAAAAACAGTAATATTGTGACATAATATTACAATTCAAAGTAACTGCCTATAAATTTTTTTTTTCTTTTTTCAATACAGTTATAAAAGCACAATATTTTGTAACATTATGTCTTTACTGACACCTTTGATAATTTCTCTTAATGATAGTGTAAATATGTGTGTAAGTAAAATGATTATAAATAATAAAACTTTTTTTTTTTTCAACTGGGGCATTATGTACCACCGCAACATAGGAAACTGATGCTTTATGTGTACTGAAACTGTGATTTGTGTTGCAGGTGTCTTGCACAGCCCAAGGGTTGTTGGTCTGGGTGCAGAATGAGTCCTATCCATGTGTTCGTACTGGTCAGGTGATCAACGTGAGCATACGAATGAATGGATGGGTCTACAGTGGACAGCTCATCTGCCCAACCTGCTCTGAATTCAAAGTAACTGCCTATAAATTTTTTTTTTCTTTTTTCAATACAGTTATAAAAGCACAATATTTTGTAACATTATGTCTTTACTGACACCTTTGATAATTTCTCTTAATGATAGTGTAAATATGTAAGTAAAATTATTATAAATAATAAAACTTTTTTTTTTTTCAACTGGGGCATTATGTACCACCGCAACATAGGAAACTGATGCTTTATGTGTACTGAAACTGTGATTTGTGTTGCAGGTGTCTTGCACAGCCCAAGGGTTGTTGGTCTGGGTGCAGAATGAGTCCTATCCATGTGTTCGTACTGGTCAGGTGATCAACGTGAGCATACGAATGAATGGATGGGTCTACAGTGGACAGCTCATCTGCCCAACCTGCTCTGACTTCTGCAGCGTCTGCCCCCTCCCTCATGAGATCTCCCCTCAAAACACCACCAAGAGTGCCCACTTAGGTAAGTTACTGTCTAACACTCATCACATCACCATGTCTATGGCTGTAAGACTATACTATGAGTGGTTGCTTATTGGTGTTATTTTTAATATATACTGTATTTATACATATAAAAGTTTTATTATTATTATTATTATTATTATTGATAATGCATATCAAATATGTATGGATAATGTAGTAAATGAGTAAACATTGATAAGTAAATATTAATATTAAATCAAAATTATTATTATTTTTTTGTAATTCAAATGGTAATTCAAAGTTTTTATAAAAATCATAAAACAGTCCTACAAGATGCATAAAAATGACTATAAAAAGTTAAAAAAGAATAAACATATTAAATATAAAATTTAAATTTTAAAAACTGATTACAAATATTAGGCTACTGTTTAAAAAGCAAAAAAAAAAAGTTACTGAAGCCACCAATTTTGCCTGTCTGAAATAAAATGATTATGATGATTATTTATAAACATCAATTGTGTGAAATGTTGCAAGAAAAAAAAGTTTTCCAAATATAGAAGGTAAACCAGGTACATACTTTAACAAGGTTCAAACAATGCAAAATATGTTTGTTTGCCAAAAAAGGCTAATTTATTTCATATTAAAATCATTCTTTTCTTTTCTCAGATCCTTGTTCCAGGTCTTCATGTTTGGTGTTGAACTTATGGCAGCTCCTGTTAACTCTTACTCCACTGCTGATCGGCTTCCTCCTTTTTGGCAGGGACTGAATTTGTTCCCAGTTTATTGGGTGAATATGGATGCCTTGATATGCTACAGGCTTCCCTTGAGGTTTAGCTGCTGTGGAGAGCAAAACGGCGATTAGTGTAGTCTGTGATCTGATAACTGTTCTCTCTATGTGGAGGTGTGGACTGTAGGTGGGATTGAAAAGCCATTGATTGCACTCCTCCTTGCCTGGCTGTCTGGTGCCAGCAAGCTGTTGATCCAATGTGAAGCCATAGTCATGCAAGTTACGGTTGTGCAGGTGCTAATTAATGTTCTCTTTGTCTCTCTGATGGACCTGTAGCATTTTGGGTCATGAAATAGGCATCGGTTTGAGAATGTCGGGAGATATTCTCTCTGGTCTTCTGCTCATGGTGCTTCTCTGTTGTTTCGTAAAATTACTTGCTGGCAATGTTTTAATCAGCGTATATCAGGTCATGTGACTGACGATGCTTGTGATTTTGCATGGAGAAGTGCAGGTGAGATCTCTGTTAAGGTTCGTGCAAGTGCTGATTTTTTTTTTAATAATTTATAGAAATTTGAATGTTGCTGTTGTACAAGATAAATACTTCAGAAAGGGTTTAAACGTGTTTGAATTTATTAATACACAGTTGGGTACAAATCTGGGATTTCTTTTTAAATTTACAGGTAAATAGAACATTTTTGGATTTTTAGATATTTAAAAAAAAAAGGAAAGATAATGTAAATGAAGAAAAAATTTTCTAGGTCACTAAAAGTTGACATTGATCATGGGTCTCTTTATACTGACAGTCAGATGTTCTTGCTTCCGTTGAAGCACAAGATGCTCTTTGTATCATTCTCAAATCATGCTGGAGAACATAAGTTTACACATTCTCAAGTTCACGAGCAGCTCGAGTCAGTACTATTTTAGTATCATTAAGATACCATTGTAGTTTTATTTTATATTTTGAATTAGTTTTTATTTTAATATTTAGTTTTAGTTTTAGTCTTTTTGCTGTGAGTTTTCAACTTTTTATTTACTTTCATTTATCCTCATTTTATTTCAGTATTAGTTGCCATGTCCACACGTAAACGGGTATTTTTATAAACGGAGTTTTTCCTTTTTCTGTTTAAAAAAAAAACTCCGTCCACATGAAAACGCAAACGCATGCTATGAATCACTGCCAAGAGCATGCCAAACCATCCAACAGGTGGCGATATAATCTCAACCGTAAAGCCATGTTGGCCAATCAGAAGCCTGAAAAAGTCTCCAGTAGGCGGAGATAACAGCGCAGGCGCCAACTTCACAAGCCAAAAACTCCAGTTTCGCTGTCTACAGTGTTTTTTAGACTCTACACGATAACACTGCAAGAACCGGAGTTTTTGAAAATCTTCACCCTGGCAGGCGTTTTCAAAAATGTTTGGTTTTAAAAATAACCGCGTTTGTGTGGACAGGGAAAAATGAAGAATGTTGCCTTGGCAACTAACTGAAATAAGTATTTTTCTATTAATTTGATTTCAAGTAACAATGTTTTTTTTTTTTTTTTCATGGTTTTAGTTAACTTTAATAACCCTGGCTCGACAATGGATGACAAACCAAATACGAAGAAATTTTAAAATTTATTTTCATTTTTAATTGAACTGTTCACTCAAATTATGTTGAAATTATATAATTTCTAAGACATTTTGTACTAAATTAAATACTGTAAAATACTGCATTTTCATTAGTGGTCTCAGACGTGTGGACCTTGTTGTACGTGTGAGATTTAGTTTTATTGCATTTAGTTTTTTAACATACTGTCATTATGATTCTGTTCACCTTGAAATGTGTTGCCAGATTTTGGTCCTAAAGGGCTGTCCTACCAAGGCTGCAGATCTTTATAGACTTTGTTGTCTTATAACAATCAACTCACTAAAAACCCTTGAGAAAAGTGCTTATTATCTCTTTATATGAGATCAGATGACATTATCGTGTTGATTAGTATCTTTTTTTTTTCTTTTTTTTTTATAATGCTAATATAACATTTGTCATGGTGTCAATTCACTACAGTAGCAAGGTGCCATTAGTAGGGCTCTTTTATCTGACCTTTTTTTAAAAAAAAACAGAATATCTAGAACAGATATTCCATTAAACAACTTTTGCAGGTGTTGCAAAAAAAGCAGGTGTTGATTATTGTCCTACTGTAGTCACATTGTAACTTGCTTTAATGCATTCAAAATGTAGCCATTATTTAAAAAATGAAATTGGGGACAAATACTGAGGAGTTGCACTGTGTATGTGATAGTTTAGAGACTAGATTGTTACAGGTGTTAGAGGACTAGTGAAGGTGTCTGTTGTGTAATTATCTGGTATTTTACTTGTTCTTTCTTATCTTATAATATTGAATGAAGAACTTTTGTGGATGCTGCTCTGAATCCATGTATTTAGTTACAAAATGACGTAAGATTTGAACCCTTTGCCATTCATAACTTTTTAGTATTATAATATTTGACTTCTTTTTGTTAGGTAATACAATGCTTTCATTTTAGGACACAGTATTAGTTGCTGAGAGACAAACATGGCAGCTTTGAATACAACATTAATTTAGAGCCTTTGCATATGGAATGTTGCGTAAATATGTTTCTATTGTAGTATTGATTGCTGATGTGTTAAGAATTGTATTTTGCGTTTTAAGCGTCCTGTTTGATGAAGAGATTAATTGGGTGAAATATGGAGCAAATGAGATTCCAGATTTCATAGTGAAACTCTAAAGTATGGTGTGATTATGGTATGAATTCATATTTACTGTATGTATGTAGAGTTGGAGTTTCGAAATGTTGGACTGAATGAGTCTTACAGTTTTAGTGGCTCATTATAATGTAACTGAAGGAGTTTTGTACTCTCAATCAAACCTCAACTGAAATGCCTTTCCTTTCATGGTATTCACTCAAGGACCGTATGAGCATATAGTTTTAACAGTATGTCTGAACATAAGTTTTTAGATTGAAAGCAAACTTTTGTGTCTTGCTCATATAGGAGACCCTTTTCTTGAAAATTGTAATCATCACTGCGAGCATTGACACTTTGTAGCATTGGAACATTTACAAACATATTATTTAATTTATGTAATTATGCTTTTTCTTTTATTTACGATTCATTTGTCACAAAGGACTGTGATACATATATACATACATGCATATATATATATTATTATATATATATTATCATCATTATTATAGGACCTGTTTTCATTATTTATTTGTATTATTGCTGCATAAATAGCAATTCTTTATACATTGTAACTCAGTTTGAAAATTAAAAAATGCTTATATTTGAATTTCTAATGTTAAATCCTCATGACCTCAGTAAGCACGTCTTGCACCATTTCTGTTGAGATTATCATGAAAAATGACAGGATATTTTACATTCTAACGAAATTGTGAATTTATCAGAAGAAATTTTGTCTTTTTTTATGTCCCAATGTTCAGATGTAAACTCGACTTTGACTTGTACTGCTTTGACCAAACATTTCATTCGATATGTCTTTGTATGCCGTTTTCACTTTTCACTTATTTTATTTATCTATCTACTAATTAATTTAATAAATTTCTGAATGTTTTGGTTGGAAAATATAGTAATAATAATGTGTGGAATCAGACAAAACATTCTCTTTTGATAAAAATTGGATTCTACAACTAGTAAAAATGCATATAAATGACTATAGAAGAGAATAACAACCTACAAGCCAGTATGAGGATAAACAGAAATTGAAAATGCCAAGCCATGAGACTGTTGTAAGACCAAAGACAAGTCTATGCAGAACTAAAAATCTACCACATAATCTCTCATTATTTGTTTTTCTCCATGTTTTGTATTGTATATGGTACATTGGTGCTCTGTTTTAATGATATACAATTAAAAGGGATGTTAACAGTCCTCCTGTTGAGACATAATTTCCATTGTTAACAGTTGTTTATTTTCCCAATAAAATGAATTATGACAAAGAAACGTTTTTTTACTTTACCTTTTAAGTCAATGTTTGAAAGTGGTAAAATCCAATACATTACATGATTTTACTTGTGTTAAAAAAGTGCAGAAATGATACTGTATACATTCTTCATAACCTAAAAGAAACTTGGATTATCTATTTAAAAAAAAAAACAGATAGAAGAGAATAACAACCTACAAGCCAGTATGAGGATAAACAGAAATTGAAAATGCCAAGCCATGAGACTGTTGTAAGACCAAAGACAAGTCTATGCAGAACTAAAAATCTACCACATAATCTAATTATTTGTTTTTCTCCATGTTTTGTATTGTATATGGTACATTGGTGCTCTGTTTTAATGATATACAATTAAAGGGATGTTAACAGTCCTCCTGTTGAGACATAATTTCCATTGTTAACAGTTGTTTATTTTCCCAATAAAATGAATTATGACAAAGAAACGTTTTTTTACTTTACCTTTTAAGTCAATGTTTGAAAGTGGTAAAATCCAATACATTACATGATTTTACTTGTGTTAAAAAAGTGCAGAAATGATACTGTATACATTCTTCATAACCTAAAAGAAACTTGGATTATCTATTTAAAAAAAAAAACAGTTTTTGTTTTAGCTTTGCTGACAATAAAAAATATTATCAATATTTTTGTTATTTGTAATTTTAATATATATTATATAACAATCAACATATTTCACCATAGTTTGACTTTGAACGTCACTAGGGTGGTATCATTAAATCTGGCCAATCAGAATGAGAGCTGATCTAGCGCGCTGGTCTCCACCTAAGTTTTTGTTTTAGCTTTGCTGACAATAAAAAATATTGTTATCAATATTTTTGTTATTTATAATTTTAATATATATTATATAACAATCAACATATTTCACCATAGTTTGACTTTGAACGTCACTAGGGTGGTATCATTAAATCTGGCCAATCAGAATGAGAGCTGATCTAGCGCGCTGGTCTCCACCTAGGACTTTTAATTTGAAAGGTGGAGTATGTGGCGCTTTTAGTGTTTAGTGTTTTCACTAAACACTAAAAATGTAATTCTAGTAAGCTGTATTGATATAATCAATATGCTATGAATAAAATAAATATAATTAAATCATCCCGTTTGTGAGGTTTAATTGATGTGTTTTTAGACCACCTCCTGTCACATGATGCGGGTCGCGAATGACTTCACGCTCTGTCATGGCTGCGCGAGACATAAACATGCCAGTGGTTCAGTAATTCAGAGCATTAAACTAGTGTGATGATTAAAGCAGCCGCCATAACCAATCATTTTGCCTTGAGGTCCGCCATATGAAATCGGCTGGTCGGTGTTTAGTGCGGCAGGTGAAGTGATAGCTGTGTTGTAGATCACAGGAAGGATGACTGAAGCCGTGCTGGAGCATCACGGCGGCTCACAGAGTTCCTGTAGGACAGGCTCCAAATCCTGGCAGTACAGGTAAGTTACTTCACACAAACAGCTCCTTTACAAACAAACAGTGTTTACTTATGAGCCATGTTAACTGTTCAATATCAAATAGCAAATGCTACGTGTCTAATACGAGGAGAGCTTGCACAATATTCCATTTCCGGAGTAAACTGGACTTGAACACATGCCACTCTGATCTTATTCCTGTCATCATGTCCTTCCAACCCGTATGATTTTCTTTCTTCCATGCATCACAAAATGAAATGTTAGGCAGAATGACAGCCTCAGTCTCCTTTCACTTTCATTATATATACATAAACACGACTGACCACACGACTGATGTATATGACAAGGAGAGCTTGCACAATATTCCATTTCCGGAGTAAACTGGACTTGAACACATGCCACTCTGATCTTATCCCTGTCATCATGTCCTTCCAACCCGTATGATTTTCTTTCTTCCATGCATCACAAAATGAAATGTTAGGCAGAATGACAGCCTCAGTCTCCTTTCACTTTCATTATATATACATAAACACGACTGACCACACGACTGATGTATATGCATATATCCCAGCGTCCTGTGAATGGTCTTTGTTCATATTATACAATTTAGGGTTGATTTGGTGATGTATTCTTTTAGGTAATGGTATGAAAGTCTTGCACACACTAGTTGTTTTACAGCATGATGTTTTCTTTTTTAAGTGATCTGATGGAAAAGGTGGATGGGTATTTGATGAAGTACACCAATCTTGTGACAGGATGGCAGTATCGGTGAGTCTGAAGTATCTATTTAATATGAACGGGCCCAAATGAAATCTGTGCTGATTTGGGGGGGAATCGTTAGAATTCTGCAGGTAAAATGCAATAGTTAAAATATTTAATGAACTCCTAAACTGTTATGTTTCAATTATAGATATTTTGTGCTCAACAATGAGGCAGGGCTGCTGGAATATTTTGTGAATGAGCAGTCAAGAAATCAGAAGCCCAGGGGTTCGCTGCCATTAGCCGGAGCAGTGATTTCCCCCAGCGATGAGGATTCACACACCTTCACTGTCAATGCCATCAGCGGAGAGCAATACAAACTTAGAGGTTGTCACATGATCTCTTTCAACCTTTCTTTTTTGCTAGATGGTTTCACTTCTGCTCTCTTAATCATACCGCAAGTTTTTTGTTTTTTTTTAATAAAAATGCAGCTTATACGAACATGTTTCACTTGTCTGATCTGAGCTAATATTATCCAAATATTATAATTTATATTTATTACCTGTTTGTGTAACTTCAGCCTCAGATGCAAAGGAGCGACAGCACTGGGTCAGCCGACTGCAGATCTGTGCGCAGCACCACACAGAGGCGATGGGCAAAGTGAGACTTGCATCCAGACACCTGTAATACAGTTAACATCACCGTACTGCTCAGTGATTTAAGTTACAGGAACAGACAGACAATCTGTTAAATTACAATGCCCCGAAAATAGTTATTTCAGAGTTTAAAATTCTGTCATCATTTTTTCACCATCATATCATTCATAACTGATACATTTTACCAGTTTTCTTTCGAGAACCAATGCCATTTGGCATTGATGACATCAAGTCTGATATTTTACTAGTTTTTGCCATGATGATAAGCAAAGAAACTGTAATGGTGTTAAAAAACAAGCTTGTATGATGTGACTTTGCACTGCATATTTGACTTTACTGTATGTGACTGGATGAGATGCACTTATATTTTGGGTCTGTTTCTCAAAACATCAGAAGACTTTGATTATAGCCCACAAATTATAATGCCTACATTTATTTGCCCTTCTTGGAGCTTTGCTGTCATAATCATCACCAGCTTTCTAGCATTTTTTTTTTTTAATCTCTGCTTTAGTGTTCCTTGAAAATACAGATTTGGAGCGAAATGATGATAAAATTGTAATTTCTGGGTGATCAAATTCTTTCAGCAATTATCCATAATCCCACAGACAAACCCACCGCTCCAGACTCGCAGTCTCTCCATGGCGTCTCAGGGCAGTGGCAGCTCTCCAGGATCTCAACACAGGATCAACCAGAACTCAAACGCCCTGTTGGGCCTGTCCCAAATGCAGCGTGGCTCATCTCTTTACTCCAGCAGGAAGTCGCTGCTGCCTGATCACTTGCTGGAGGCCAGAGAGGTGAGACTGAATGATGCTTTTAGAGGCCCAATTGCATATCTCTTTGTAACTTCATAAGTATGTGATCTAAATTTTGAGGTGTAGGATGTTCATTAACCATTAAATGCTCCTTCTTCAGATGATGAGCCAGGTTCAGGGCCAGCACAGAGACCTGATCCAGAGTATTGAGGGTCTGCCCTCCTCCCAGGGTCCCTCTCCCTTGGACCAAGACTTGCTGCTGCTGAAAGCTACTTCTTTGGCCACCATGACCTGCCTTAGCGACTGCCTGCATATCCTGCAGCTCCAACAAGTGGCTCGGCAGAAAGTTCCTCTCAGTGGTGAGTTTTTTTTAATCTGTGTTGATCCTTGTTGTTTTCTTCATTATGTTAAATGTAACAGTAGATATGTTTACATCTCTTCATTTTATGTCACTTGTGCATTACATGTGTACATGCCCAGTGTATAATGGATAATAGAAAAACAAAAAAATATATATTTTTTTTAAATGTTTAAAAAAATGTGAAATGAGGTACGTGATGCTAGATGTCTGGCTCCACTAATATTAGACCTGACTTTTTACTTTATGCTTTGTCTCATGCTACTGCAGTGCTTAGATGTTAAGTGAATGCATTTCTCTTCCAGTAAAAGACAGTAAGAGGGTTATTTATAAGCACAGCTTCCATCACAGAAATTATTGATTGGTGCTGCTCCTATGTGTCATACAGCATGAGTCTCTTTTTGTATCCCTCTCTGCTTTTCTTGACAAGATTTTAGCAGGAAATTAGCAGCATTTTGTTAACTTTTTTTTTTTTTTAGAGTGGCCATATCCTATATATCCTATCCTGTATTTATATATTTAAACATTAAAGGGATAGTTCACCCATAAATGAAAATTCTATCATCATTTACTCACCTTCATGTCGTTCCAAACCTGTATGAGTTGCTTTCTTATGTTGAACACAAAAGAAGATATTTTGAAGATTGCTGGTAATCAAACAGTTGGTGGTTGCCATTGACTTCCATAGTAGGAAAAAAAAAATACTATGGAAGTCAATGGCGACCACCAACTGTTTGATTACCAGCCATCTTCAAAATATCTTCTTCTTCATTTTTGGGTTCTATTGGCTGCCAAAATGCAATCCAAAGATTAATAATGTAGAGTCTTTTAGAGAACCACACATGCTCTCTTTCTGCAAATCCGCTATCAGACAGTTATTGAATACCTTAAATCACATATACACTGCGACTCACTGATCCTTATGTGTAATCCAGGTCAGTGCAATACGATCAAAATACACAATGCCACAAGCCCTTCTGCTCACGTCACAGTGTCTGGGTGCACCAAGATAACCAATAGCTGAACAGAAAAATGGTAGTTAATTTTCCATTTGATATTATAGAAAAACCACAAGCGTTTGTGGTCTCAAATCTAATAATCTCAGGTCATGTTTGTGCCTGTAGAATTTGACCTAGGGCCCTGCTCAGGGAGTGGAATATTGTTTTATAATTAATGAGGAACTGTATCCACCACTGATAGACTTCTGCAGGTAACCAGAGCTCTGCTGGCGTCACTCAAGCGCGGCGGTTGACAGACTTACCAAATTGTGTTACTATACCGTCGTCAATTCTCAGATGAAGTTGTTTCCTGTCAGATTTGCATGTTTGGGGATTCTTCTGGCCCAAAAACCCTTGGAGTTTTGCAAAACTGAAGCCTTCTAGCTGTCAAGCGACTTTAATGCTACCCAGTCATGAAGCATACATATTTTATTACTCTCTGACTAGAAAGAAACAAGATGTAAACATCCCACAGTTCCAGGATCACCTGCATTTCTACTGTAAAAAGTAGTGAGCCACCTTGTGAACTTTCTGAACTTCCTAATAACTGGAACAAAACAAAAACCACCAGATTAGTCTTTGTGCCAATAAGCAAACAAGTCAACAATGGGCAGGGCTCCATGCAGACGGTGAGACCCTGGGCTCAGGTTTCCACTCAGAGCTCTGTGTCAGTTGTCAGAGCGCTAAACACCCAGAAATCCTGTGGCGTTAGAGGCTGCTGTTGGCTTGTGGGCATCGTGCTGGTGGGCCGGTGATATGAGCACCTCTGAGCCAGGTTTTGTGTGCCCTGTAGGCCCTGCACTCGAGTGGCTGGAGCCAAAACTTCCAGACATCCTGAAGAATGGAGGGACGCTACCCAGCATCACCAAAGATGATGGCAAAACAGAGGGAACCATTCTGGAACCTTTAGAAATGGAGTCCTGTGATATCGCTGGAGTAAGATTACCTTTATCTAAACTTTTTCTTATCATTCTTGCTAACTGTGGTATTATTTTACAAATGTGTTTGAATGATTTGCAAACAAATCTGAGTTTGAAGAATCTTTAAAAGTCCTTATTGAATGATTATGCATGATTTGAAAAGTCATTGGTCAAAAAGTGTGGGACTTGATCACTAAAGTGGTTGTCCAAATAAAGTGTGGAAAATTGATTTCTGAGGATCTGAGCTTGTCTTAGATTTGGCATTTTTAATTATATTTATAATGACTAAATGTCTTTAAAAAGTATTTAAATACTCAAGTCTCCCTTAAGTACTGTATGTATCAGTATTGATAAAATATCAAATCACGTGGCATCTGCAAACAAATGATGCTTTTCTCAGAACTAACAGCACTGGTGATTTTTGTGGTTACGGTATATTCTAAACATCTGGTTTAGTAGCCTAGTAGTGTAATCATCGGTCCAGGTTTTGTGTGCCCTGTAGGCCCTGCACTTGAGTGGCTGGAGCCAAAACTTCCAGACATCCTGAAGAATGGAGGGACGCTACCCAGCATCACCAAAGATGATGGCAAAACAGAGGGAACCATTCTGGAACCTTTAGAAATGGAGTCCTGTGATATCGCTGGAGTAAGATTACCTTTATCTAAACTTTTTCTTATCATTCTTGCTAACTGTGGTATTATTTTACAAATGTGTTTGAATGATTTGCAAACAAATCTGAGTTTGAAGAATCTTTAAAAGTCCTTATTGAATGATTATGCATGATTTGAAAAGTCATTGGTCAAAAAGTGTGGGACTTGATCACTAAAGTGGTTGTCCAAATAAAGTGTGGAAAATTGATTTCTGAGGATCTGAGCTTGTCTTAGATTTGGCATTTTTAATTATATTTATAATGACTAAATGTCTTTAAAAAGTATTTAAATACTCAAGTCTCCCTTAAGTACTGTATGTATCAGTATTGATAAAATATCAAATCACGTGGCATCTGCAAACAAATGATGCTTTTCTCAGAACTAACAGCACTGGTGATTTTTGTGGTTACGGTATATTCTAAACATCTGGTTTAGTAGCCTAGTAGTGTAATCATCGGTGTAGTTCAACGCCTTAAAGCTTGTCTGCCATTGGTCAGGCCACAAAATTTTTTTCGCCCTGGTCTTACGCCATTGGTTGAGCCGGTGCTGTTACAGTAGTAGCAGGCTGGTCAGGATGCTTAAGCAAACATCAGAGTTTTTATAGCACCACAGAGACTTTACACTTGTCTTGACACTTTTTCATGGAGATCAATGTGCAAAAGTGACACAAAAGACTTTTACTTTGTTACCCAAAAATTCTATAAAAAAAAAATTCTGTTAATTTGAAAATTCAAGTAATCAAGCAATCCTGAAAAGTTTCCACAAAAATATTACGCAGCACAACTTTTTCAACATTAAGGATAATAAGAAGAAATGCTTCTTGAGCAGCAAATCAGCATATCATGGAGATCAATGTGCAGAAGTGACACAAAAGACTTTTACTTTGTTACCCAAAAATTCTATTTAAAAAAAAATTCTGTTAATTTGAAAATTCAAGTAATCAAGCAATCCTGAAAAGTTTCCACAAAAATATCACGCAGCACAACTTTTTTCAACATTAAGGATAATAAGAAGAAATGCTTCTTGAGCAGCAAATCAGCATATTAGAATGATTTCTGAAGGATCATGTGACACTGAAGACTGGAGTAATGACTGCTGAAAATTCAGGTTTGCCATCACAGGAAAAAAATCATAATGAATTAATTACATTTATTCATTATGAATATTTCAGAATATATTTTTACATTTTGAAATATATTGAAATACAAAACAGTGATTTTAAATTGTAATAATAGTTATCAATATCACTGTTTTTACTGTATTTTCTGATCAGATAAATGCAGCCTTGGTGAGCAATAGAGATTTTTTTTTTTAATTTACAAAAATCTTACATACTCCAAACTTTTGAGTGGTATTAGTGTTTTAACATCGAATTACACGCTCCAGCTTTAACCATTTTCCAAAAAGCGTGTGAGTGCTTTGTCTTCATTTTGAATAGATCTATTTTTAATCATTTTAATACCTGCTTTAGTGAAATATTTGGCTTAAAAAGTGTGCTATATTTGTTTAAAAAAAATAAAAATGGTTTAATATTTAGTTATAAGATTGAATGACATTCATGCATTTTGACTGTCTGAAGTATCTGAATATGTTTTGGGGCCTGTACACAGCAACACAGTCATTGACAGATGTATTCATAACAAATGCCGGTGATAATTACTGACAACTGACATTATTGTTTTGGAAAAGACTGAGACTGAATCTCAAGAGTGCTCCTTTGCTTCAGTTACCTTCACGTAAACAAACACCTGTCCTGAGCCTTCCTGAAAATCAGACTGTAGACAGGGCTCCCTATTGACCTAAGTAAACTTGTCTGCGGTGTTAAATGTTTACTATGCTGTAGGTTTTTTTCCCCTGAATATTCTTGAATAATATTTTGCTTCACATGACTGTATCATTCATCATTTTAGGCAGCATAACAGATAGATTTACATTTCAAAAACAATCATATACATTCAAATATATAAATATTCTACATTATGTAAAGCTGTTTTTGGCAGGTGTCATTAGTGGTGTTTGCTGAGGCTGTTACTGTTACTCATACTTAGGGTTTGAGTTTTAAACAAACAAAAACAATGATGCCTCATTTTGTGCAGCCTCTTGAAATAGGTGTGCTGTTACTTAAGTGATCATATTTATGAATGTCATGGTAAAATAGGAAAGAGATCAGAGACTTACACTGAAGGAAAGATTCAAGCCATATTTAGGATACGAATATCATAGAGAATAGGTTCATGGAACACTTAGTGTAGTAATACCTTAGGATTATAAAATGATCATTTCCAGGCCTGGAACAGCTATAGAGGTCATTAAAATTTTTAATTATATACGTTGTCTACATTGAATAGTTTTTTTTTTCAACTCTAAAAAGTTTAATCAGCTCTTAGCCTTTAAATAGCCTTTACTATATTTTCTGATTTAATTTTTATTTTATTTAACATTTTAGTGATTTTATGTGCTTTGATAAGTTTTATTAGATTACATTTCTACACAGCTTTCATTTATTTTTATTTCAGTTCAAGTAATTTTAGTACGTCAAAACATTTTTTTATTTTTTATTTTTTTAGTTGCCAACCATTCTTTATTACTGTATCATCTAATATTTGTATTTTATTTTAGTTTTATGTCTATTAACGAAAATTATTTTTAATATTTTAAATATTCTCAGTTCAATAAAATACTGTTTTTTAAATATTTCTCTATTGGCTTTTTTATTAGATAATTAAGCCTCTACCTCTATAAAATGTAAAACAAACTAAAAAAGGTAGCCTGTAATTACTGAAAAGTTATGGAAAGGTCTTTGGTCACAAGGTGTAGAAACTCTGTAGAGACTTTGAGGGCTCTGAAAAAAAAGGCTAGTTCTGTCCTTGTGATTATAGTGTTTTACTGGTTAAGTAGGATGTGATCCTGAAGTTTGGTTTGGGTTTCAGGAGCAGGAGGAGATTGATGCCACACAGGAGGTAGATGATTCAGCTCTGGCCGAGGAGGAGGAGCTGGGTGCTGTCGAAGAGGAGCGCAGCGTCATTCTGCACCTCCTCTCTCAGCTCAAACTGGGCATGGACCTAACCAGGGTATATCAGCTCCATCTCATTAATGGCTCTCATTTCATCTTGTGTCTTTCTCAAACCTCAGATAAAGTTTTTAATCATACCACTTTGAATGAAATCTGTTATACACTAAAAAACTCAAATAGGTTTTACTCAGAAATTGCTGCTACATTTCATGCATAATTACCAAGAAATGGCAAGTAACGCATTGAATAGGAAATTTTAAAGTAGAAATACTGAAATAGTGTTATCTTGTAAAAAAATACTCCAATAATCTTTGTTTTGATTATGCTTTCATCAAAATATTTTTTTAAAGTGTACGATTTATTCATGATGAAATAATGCAGTGTTTTAAATGGGCGTATAGGTGGTCCTGCCTACCTTCATTCTGGAGAAGCGCTCCTTGTTGGAAATGTATGCAGACTTCATGTCCCATCCAGACCTTTTCGTGGCCATCACCGATGGCTCCAGCCCGATGGACCGTATGGTCCGATTTGTGGAGTATTACCTCACTTCCTTCCACGAAGGTCGCAAAGGTGTAATTGCCAAGAAGCCTTACAACCCCATCATTGGAGAGACCTTCCACTGCTCTTGGAAAGTACCCAAAGCGACAACGCCTCCGTCAGCAGACCCAAAAGAAGGGACGTCGTGCGCATCAGACTGCTACAATGTCCGCTTTGTGGCTGAGCAGGTTTCCCATCATCCACCTGTGTCAGGCTTCTATGCAGAATGCCAGGAGAGACAGATGTGTGTCAACACCCACGTGTGGACCAAGAGCAAGTTCATGGGGATGTCCATTGGTGTCTCTATGATTGGAGAAGGTGGGTTTCGCCTGCCTTGCACGCATTTTTGCATGTCCATTGTTGATTATTAGAAATGTTCATTCCTGTGCTCGCAGGTAATCTACACCTATTGGAGCACGGTGAGGAATACACCTTCAGTCTGCCTTCTGCTTACGCCCGCTCTATCCTCACTGTGCCCTGGGTGGAACTGGGAGGAAAGGTCAATGTCAACTGTGCCAAGACAGGCTACTCTGCAGTCATCACCTTCCAGACAAAGCCTTTCTATGGGGGCAAGCTGCACAGGTCAGGATCACATTACATGACTCCATTTTCCATCTCTGTGAGACGGTATAGTGTTTTCAATGTAAATGTATACAGCAGCCCTGAAGAACTGTTAATTAGTATACACTACCATTAAAAGGATGCATCAAATTAATCAAAAGTGACTGTAAAGAGTAAATACATTTGTTTCCACAATAATATTAAGCAGCACAACTATTTTCAACACTGATAATAATATTATTTTCTTAAGCACCAAATCAGCACATTAGAATGATTTCTGAAGGCTCATGTGACACTGAAGATTGGAGTAATGGCTGCTAACAATTCGGCTTTGACATCACAAGAATAAATTACATTTTGAAATATATTCAAATTGGAAATATTTTAAATTGTCACAATATTTCACAATATTACTTATTTTTTTACTGTATTTTTAATTAATTTAAATAATAAATAATTATTTTAAATAATAAATAAATGCAGCCTTGGTGAGCATAAGAGACTCCTTCATAAGAGACAACTGCCTTTTTTTTGGTGCTTTGCCTTAAAGACTTCAGTGTGAGTTTGCTGTGGGGTCCAGTATAGTTTGCACTGCTCCGTTACATTGGTTCACAAAACAATCTAGCAAAGATCAGACTGAAATAGTCAGGGATTCTATACAAATGAAAGGGGACAAGTGCAACTGGCTGAAAAAGTATCTAGATGCCAGCTTTAGTATCAGTATGGTCTTTTTGGAGTGTTGAGGAGTTCTAAGTGACAGGATCACTTGAATATCCAAAACAAAACAAATGTTGAACAGGGACTTATGGAAAAATAAACGGGGTGGGGTGAATTTTCATTTTATGTTGACTTCTAAAGATGAAGTTAATTTGGGTTCTTTATGATATGAGCACTTTTATTCAGAAAGCTGAGCCAGTGGACTGTAACAAAAACCTGTGCTTTGTTCCTCAGAGTGAACGCAGAGGTCAAACACAACCCCACCAACTCCGTGGTGTGCCGTGTGCAGGGCGAGTGGAATGGCGTGCTGGAGTTTACCTACACCAGCGGGGAGACACGTGTTGTAGACATTACCAAACTCCCCGTCACCACAAAAAGAGTACGGCCCAATGAGCTGCAAGGACCCTACGAGTCTAGGTAACACCAGCCAATCAGTTTACTGTTATATTCAAGCCACACGATTGAACCATACAGTGCCAACAGTGTTAATGTCGATAAGATGGCACATGTCTTTTAAATGAGCCAATAAGGAATAGTTAAAAAAAATTATATTGTGAAGGTCTGAGAAAGTAAGTTATATGTGTTTGGAACAAAATGAGGGTCAGGATATGATATATTTTTTTGGAGGAACTATAAGTGAAAATCATAATTTCTCCATAACTGTCCTGTTGTCTGTGGATTCAGAAGCATTTACTGAGAACGTGTTGATGTGGTGCGAAGGCTCCGTCTTTAATCCGTGACTCTTCTCCCTGCAGGCGACTGTGGCAGCATGTGACGGAGTCTCTCAAGGAAAGAGATATGGATAAAGCCACGGAACACAAGCGCTTCCTGGAAGAAAGGCAGAGGAAGGAGGAAAGGCATCGCGCAGAGACACAGACAGCATGGAGGACCAAATACTTTGAGCGCAAAGTAAGAACACATCTGCAGCTTATTTTTAAAATCATATGCTAATTTGCATATATTGAAAATAGTATATTATAAAAGAAAAGTTACTGAAGATATTTTGGATGTATTGTTGTTTAACTCTTGTTAAGGATTACTTGGAAAAACTACAAACAGTGGAAAACAGGCAATGTTATTATAAATAAAATAAATTTTTGTCCGTGAAATGTGACAGATTCTTGTACTTTTCAACACATCCCACTCTTGGCTACATTTGAAGTTTCATGGCACAGTTTGTCTCAATTAATGCCCTGTTTCACTTGGAAATGGGTAAGAAACAACACTGTGTTGAGTGTCAAAGTGAAGCTTGAATGGAGTGCTGCAGGAAGGAGTCCTAAAACTCAGAAATAAGCACTTCTGGTTCCATCGTCCTGAAGTCAGTGGGTTTTTTAAAGGTTTTTTTTGGCCTGAAATAAGGTCTGAGGTTGATGCAAGCTTGAGATATTTTCACAATTTATTCAACAACATAAAATACATCAGTGTTTCTTTTTAAGTTATTGTGTGTCTTGAAAAAGGGGTCTACAGAGGTTGTCAGGAACATTAAATGTCACCACGCTCATCAGAACTCATCTACTCTTGTCTTTTAAATGAGCCAACTTAACAGCAAAACAAGTGATTTAAAGGAATAGTTAAAAAAAATTATATTGTGAAGGTCTGAGAAAGTAAGTTATATGTGTTTGGAACAAAATGAGGGTCAGGATATGATATATTTTTTTGGAGGAACTATAAGTGAAAATCATAATTTCTCCATAACTGTCCTGTTGTCTGTGGATTCAGAAGCATTTACTGAGAACGTGTTGATGTGGTGCGAAGGCTCCGTCTTTAATCCGTGACTCTTCTCCCTGCAGGCGACTGTGGCAGCATGTGACGGAGTCTCTCAAGGAAAGAGATATGGATAAAGCCACGGAACACAAGCGCTTCCTGGAAGAAAGGCAGAGGAAGGAGGAAAGGCATCGCGCAGAGACACAGACAGCATGGAGGACCAAATACTTTGAGCGCAAAGTAAGAACACATCTGCAGCTTATTTTTAAAATCATATGCTAATTTGCATATATTGAAAATAGTATATTATAAAAGAAAAGTTACTGAAGATATTTTGGATGTATTGTTGTTTAACTCTTGTTAAGGATTACTTGGAAAAACTACAAACAGTGGAAAACAGGCAATGTTATTATAAATAAAATAAATTTTTGTCCGTGAAATGTGACAGATTCTTGTACTTTTCAACACATCCCACTCTTGGCTACATTTGAAGTTTCATGGCACAGTTTGTCTCAATTAATGCCCTGTTTCACTTGGAAATGGGTAAGAAACAACACTGTGTTGAGTGTCAAAGTGAAGCTTGAATGGAGTGCTGCAGGAAGGAGTCCTAAAACTCAGAAATAAGCACTTCTGGTTCCATCGTCCTGAAGTCAGTGGGTTTTTTAAAGGTTTTTTTTGGCCTGAAATAAGGTCTGAGGTTGATGCAAGCTTGAGATATTTTCACAATTTATTCAACAACATAAAATACATCAGTGTTTCTTTTTAAGTTATTGTGTGTCTTGAAAAAGGGGTCTACAGAGGTTGTCAGGAACATTAAATGTCACCACGCTCATCAGAACTCATCTACTCTCTCCGCTTTTACAGCCTCAATGTGTTTGTAATCACGCTCTTGCAAAATATTCGAATTCAAATTTTCCAACTAGTAGATTTTAAATGAAGATTGAAAGAGTCGTCGGAAGCTTAGTGGCGGTGACGTTAAAGTCACGTGACCGTGGTGTGTTTGTTTAAAGCCTACCTTTAGCTTTTTACTTCTGCCAATTATATTTAGGCTTCAAAACAGTTGTGTAAATTTACGAAGACTATCTTGCCATACAACACAATGAGAAGCTAATCTTCTGCAGTAATTCAAAAGCATACATGTATGTAAAAACCCTATTGGGTTTTTATCGGGTGAATTATGGTAATGCTAACTTCTGGTTTGGCCCTCTTTTTTTTTTTTTGTCTTTTTCTAGGGTGAAGGCTGGGTGTATTACCAACCACTGTGGAAAACGGCGGCCCATAGCTCTTCCCCAGTGTCCACTCCACAAAACCCATGACCTCTGACCTTTTAAGACCTGAGTCCAGGCATTGTACAGCCTCCTGCTGCAGTAAACCTCTGCTCCGGTGTTCCCTCTCTCACAGATGAAGACATACACTCTCCTTTGTATGATTCTGATATGATTGTATGACTCTGATGTTCATATTTTGCATCCTTCGGTGGTAAGAATTTTGTAGAACTACACAGTGAATGATTTCTTCAATCCGCACACAGATATTGTTTGTTAATGTTGCCTTAACGAGTGTCGTATGTAACGAGGGCTGAGTACAGTGTGCCGGTTCTTAACGTGGGATTGTGTTTGAGGTGAACTTCTTAATCTAACCATACTGTGGTGTACTGTATTTGACCACGTTACGGTCAAAGTCGTTATCATGATTTAGATGATATCAAATGAAATGCAGGATTAGGGGAGCTCGTTCAGGAAGGTGGAGTTGAAAAGGACAGGCGTCTAGTTGCGTTGATAACTGGCAAGATGTGAGTTGTTATTGCTTAGCCAGATGCAGCTGGAGTGTTGATGAGAAAGAAACCGTTGGCTTGGCTTTCGTATGATGCTGTCTTTTTCTCGTTCTCGCTCTGGTAAATAAAGCTTGCAGGCGCTATACACAAAATCTGGGCCGGATGGAAGTGTTCAGGTTCAGGCCTGCTCTTCTGTTTCTGGTTGATGTTCAGTGAACAATTATGTTGGCTTAAAGGGATAGTTCACCCCCCCAAAAAATTCTGTGATCATTTACTCACCCTCATGTCATTTAAAATCTGTAGGACTTTCTTTCTTCTGTGGAACACAGATTTTTTTAACTGTTTTTTTTTTTTTTCATACAGTGAAAGTCAATGGGGTGGGTCCAAAGGTTATAATGACATAAGGGTGAATAAATGTAACCAAATTGTCATTTTAGGAGAACTATCCCTTTAATGCTTACGTTGAGCACTTTAACTGTTTAGACCTAGAAAAGAGCCAGCCTTATAATATTCTCTATATGCATAATAATATGTGTAAATACAACCCGATTAGACAGTATTATTGGAGATACAGTAAGCTCTGTCAAAAGTTCTGGCGGACACCAATCTGATCTGTCAAAGTAATGCAGTTTAATTTTATGATTTCGGACTGCTACGTTCCACTTCGATTCTACCTCGATTGACATTGATAACATTGTTTTTTTTGAAGGGATAATTACCCAAAAATACAAAATTTGACTCACCCTTATGTTTACTCACCCTTATGTTGTTCTTTGTAGTCCATATGACTTGTGCGCTACATTAAAAGTCATCTTGTCAGATTTCAGTCTTAAATGTCATTTAGATGCCTGTCAGACTAGATTTCAGTCTAGCGGAGGAAAAAAAAACTTCTTAAACCAGTTGGTCTTAGATGGTTTCTCAGCTTGGTCAGCCAAAACACCAGCCTGGTTTTTAAGGGGACTTCGGCACTTTTCAGCTGCTCAGATTGGAAGACCAGCGAAGGCCACCAAACTAGGTTTGACTGTTTTTTTTTTTTTTTCAGCAGGGCATTAAAACTATCATATGGTTTCCGAAGACTTTGTTGTATACAAGTTTTATAGAGCACTTTTATGGTGTTTTATGGAGTTCTGAGGTATAAGTCACAATTCACTTTTCTTGCAAAAGAGCAGCTTGGACATTCTGCCTGACATCTCCTTTTGTATTTCACAGAAAATAAGAAAATAATATGAGCTTTGGAATGACATGAGGGTGAGTAAATGATGCCAGAATTTTCATTTTTGAGCAAACTCCTTTAGGCGCAATCAAGATGTGTTGATAGCACCTATTCCTTGCTAAAGGTTCAGGTTTTTAGTTAGCTGGTCATGTTAGTAATAGATTTTTTGGTAAAAGGTTTAACCACATCAAATTTAAGGTTTCAAAGTTCTTCCAAGATTTTGTGTTTAAATGCTTCATTGTTCAATTTGCCAGCGGGGAACAGTTGGAGTGACGGTGCTGGCTGAAGTGTTGCATCTCTCATATAATCTCTGCTTTAGCCCTGGCATTGGTTGCGCTGAGAAACTTGTGGTGCCTTATTTGTGTTAGTCTTCCTCCCGTTCCGCCTCACAGCCGTCCGCTTTCTCATTAAAACAGAGCAAGACTGAAGCCACAGCCTTTGTACATATCTCCTTTCATTTTCCTGTCAGCAAAAATCCAGAATTCCCACGAAGCGTTTGGTACATCAGCTGTGCTCTCCACTCAAATCATAAACTGCACTGATGTTTTAAATACACTCCCTGTAGCCTCAGAAAATATGATTGAAAAAATAAAATTAATATATTGGAGGATTTCAACTGTTAGTGAACTTTCTGTCTGTGTGGTTTCAAGAAATGTTGCAAATATTTCACTAACTGGTATATAAAAGAAGCTCCGTGGGTTCCATTTTGCTAATTCTTTTAGAATTATGCATGTGGCATTATGATCTAATATTCATTAAAATATGGAATGTTTTGTACTTGATTTGTCACATTGACAGACCATTTAAAATAACCTAGGAAATTCAAAACTAAGGAACCCATTCTCTGCCTTAGAGTAAAAAACATAATAAAGGTAATTGCGACTTTATTTCTCACAATTGTGACTTTATTTGGTTTAATTGTATTTCACATAGTGTGGCTTAATATCGCACATTTGCAACTTTACGTTGTGACCATATATTTCACAGTGTCACTTTATCACAGTTGTGATTTTATACTTTACAATGCAACTTGATTTCTTGCGATTGCAACTTCATATCTCAAAGTTGGACTCAGCCTTATTTTAAATGTTAACCTTTCTCACAATTACCAGTTTTATATTTTATTCTGAGGCAGAAACAGGTTTCTATACAAAACAGTGATTAGAAATAATACCGTTTTCCTTATATACTACCATTCAGATGTTTGGGGTCAGTAAGGGTTTTTAGTAAGAAGTTACTTTATACTTTCATTCAGCAAGGAAACATTAAATTGATCAAAAGTGACAAGTACAGACTGTTCGTTTGTTACTTTTGCTATTTCAATTCCTCAAAGAATCATAAAAAAGTATAAAAGTGTCCACAAAAAATATTAAGCAGCACAACTTTTCAACACTGACATTAATAAGAAATGTTTCTTAAGGACCCAAATCAGCATATTAGAATGATTTCTGAAGGATCATGCAACAGTGAAGACTGGAGTAATGTAATTTGTAATTTGAATTGTAATATTTCACAATATTACTGTATTTTTTGATCAAATAAATGCAGCCTTGGTGAACCTTGGAGAACTGTTTTTCAAGAATATGTAAAAATCTTTCCGACCTCAAACTTTTTGAACAGTAGTGTAAAATGTAACCCAGAAATGTTGTTTAAAAAAAGTCAATGGACACATTATGCATATACATTTTATAAAGTGATTACTGTACGGCTGTGAAGCCAGTTCACACTAGGAATGGGCAAAATGACATCTTTGCTTGCCTCATCTCCAGTAATGGAAAAAGCATAACAGGTTGCCATATGTTCATGTTGACATTTGCACAGAAAGTATTCATCTCCATCAGTTCTTTTTCCAGTGTGCAATCTGGTATGAATTTTCCCTGTCCCTCAAAGTAGCTCTGTAGAATTTGGGTGAACCTCAGATTGCTTAAAAAACATTGGAGCGTAAATGCAGGCTCTTTAGAAACTAGACAAGTTAGTGTCATGCTTTTCTCTTTGCCTGAGACCCAAGCTCATTGATGTAACAAATCATTAGTATTACTGAATCCTGTTTACCATTAGAAGCGAGTCTAAGGAATCTTTTAAAAGTTGCTCTTTTTCTTTTAATTAGGATAAGCTAATTGATTATAATCAATAAGTCTGGAATGAACAGGCTCATCCTCAACTTCTGGAGCAGGACATTGATAAGATAAAAAGCCTTCATGTAGTGGTCATTTCATTAAAGTATTCAGGTCAGTGGTTAAAACGGGGTCAGTGCAAAGCAACTCCCCAGAGCAAAAGAAATGTCGGGCTCAGATCACATTTTGAAGTTATTCTAAAATTATTTGAAAGGACTACAACCCTGTGTGAGCAATGAAATGAAACTGGTTCTTTTTTATGTCTAAAAACAGCAGTTATGTTGCTAGTGTATCGTCTGTGGTTCTGTGGTTAATCAAATTGAAGTCCCCCCAAAACTGAGTTTATGGGAAGATCACGTGGATTTCATGAGTGAGTGAGTCAGAAAGGGCAATGGAAAATTGTAAATCAGAAAATTATGTGTGGTAAACATTTTTGGGAAAACATGTTAGTAATAACTGCGCTATTTGCAGCTTTCTGCCACGTACCCCTAACTTCACCTGCGTTAGCTTTTTTTTTTCTTTTCTTTTCTTTATGGCACAAAGCAGCCTTTTCATCCTTCACTACATCCTTTAACGACATTATACAAGTAAACGAGGATATGTTAGAACAGAAACCCTCTTTTGTCCGTCAGTTTAGATTAGCATTTAAAGAAAAACGGAGACCAGCTCCACATAATGATTCGATATGGATTACAAGAAGAAGTCTGATATTTCCAGGCAGTTCACATTTGACTTGGTTGCCTGGAGGAAGCGGAGATCTGTGTGTCAGATGTAACAAGCGGACGGATGCCAGTGCTGTGGTCCGTGCAGGGAGGAAGGAAGGGAAGGGATGGGCTTTGGTCCTCTGTAGATGGCAATATAGGTGCGTGGGTGCAGATGGAGTTCTCCAGCTCTTCCTGTGCCAGAGTATTAAAGCGCTCCACCACACAGTGTGCCGTCAGACGAGCCTCCGGGTCATGATCCCAGCACTCTGTTATAGTCGCACACAAGAGCTGCATGCCCTAAAAGACCAGGCAGAAATGTCAGTAACACATTCTAAGAAGCTGGTGAAAATAATTTCGGTATGCCAGTGTCAATATATATACATGTGCATATTTAAAATGTATATTTTATTAGGATATTATGTGTTATATATGTTAAAATATTATAGTTATTATTAATTGTATGAATGTGTGCACATGTAATTAATAATGTACATTTTAATTACATTTAAAACATGTAATAATTAGATTTTGTTATTATAACATGGGTATACATCAAATTTATTGAGGAGATATATATTTTTAAAATGTAATATATTTAATATAATTTTATAAAATACATTATATTGGGTATATATTAAAATCTTCTTGAACATATTCAGAAGTAAAATGCAACATACACAGTAGTGCAGCAGTAAAATGAATGTAAAACCATCCTGACAAATTATTTTTCAGAATACTGTACATACCTTTACTTTTACTCTTAATAATATATATATATATATATATGTGTGTGTGTGTGTGTGTAATGATATACGTCAAATTTTTTTTGGAAAATGAAAAAAGGTGTTTGTGTGTATTCATATATTAAACATTCAAGAAATTAAATCATTAAACAGATTTTTAAATGTGTTAAAATATTTGTCTTTTTTTTTCAAATAAATTAAAATTAAAAATACTTTAAAAAATAATATTTTGAAGAATGTTTTTACATTTTGAAGTATATATATTTAATAAGAAGCCTTCTATTTTAAATCTATATTTAAATGCGCGTATATAAAATCTAAAATTTCTGTCAGCACTGATAGCCTATTGGGCAAGTGCGTCAACATATAATGACTCTCTCTCTCCCACCTCGCTTCCTGTCTACTCTCCACTGTTGTATCATAGTAAAAAAAAAATTGATGTATACCCTTATTTTTTATGTGTTTTGTGAATACCCACTGGATGTGTTGTCCAGCTCTCTTGAATATCTGGCCGTCCTCTGTCTCTTAACACCAGGTCTCTCATGCTATCTACACAAGGTTGCTCACACACCTTGGAGCCAAATGGGGGTTCGTAACTCTTTACCTCTGTTAAAAAGAAAACAAATATGCTTAAATTCTTACAGTATGTTTTAACCTCCAGCGTCTTTCAAGCAAATATTCATCGAGAGCTTTACTTGCCTCCTATGACGTCACACCTGGAGACCATTTCCCACAGCACCAGGGCCATGGAGTAGATATCAATCTGTTTAAAGGACTCCAAGTCCTCTAGATTCACCCTGGACTCCAGAACTTCAGGGGCCATGTAGCGTGCGGTCCCCACCTACAGGACACAGACCATGTGATTTAAATCAGACAACTGCACCAAATTGAATTATCAATGGTTTCATGTGATTACATCTGTGAAATCAATCTCGGAGCTTTTATGTTACACTTAAAAAGCTTAAAGAAATGATCACTGAGCCCAGAGCAGTTCTGCCCACTCAGCTGATACATTTAGAAATGATTCGATGTGGAATGTTTTTTTTTTTTTTTATGTGTGTGCAACAGATGCAACATTTGAAAACATTGGCTCTGTTCTGAAACCTAAAGAGCTGCCTACGCAGGCATCATATGTGCGTTCTTGGCGACTACACTGTCTTCCAACATTCTTGATTTTGGCCAGTTTCCAAGGCAAAAACTATTGAAATCTGGTTCCCAGGCACTATTTATGCCACTTATAGTTGCTGCCTATGTACAGCATTTTTACATTTTCTCAAAAATCCAAGATGGCAGGTAACAAAACAAAATATTTATTATAAATATATACTACTGTTAAAAAGTTTAGGCTCAGACTTTTTTTTTTCTTTTATTCAGCAAGGTTAAAATGTTACAAAAGATTTCATTTTCAAATAAATTCAGCTATTTTGAGTGCTCTGTCATGAATCCTGAAAAAAGTATCACAGTTTCCACAAAAATATGAAGCAGCACAACTGCTTTCAACATTGATAATAGTAAACTACATTTTAAATCTGTATATTTTCATTAAATTGTAATAATATTTCATAATATTACTGTTCTACTGTATTTGGGTCAAATAAATGCAGCCTCGGTGAGCAAAGAGACTTATTTCAAAAGCATTTAAAAATGTTTCCAACAACAAACTTTTAGTAGTGCACTTATTGTCATTTAGTACCTTAAAGTATTGATTAAAATACATAATTTTACCCAAAATACATTATCTTCATTATTTTGTGCTCTATATATGCATATCAGAGTATTGTGTCCTTGGCTTAGCAACAAAAACTATGTGGAATTTTACAAAAATCAGTGACATGTGAGGTTAAATTTTGTTTAGGATGCTGCCTTAGAAGGTAACTACCTATAGGCAGCAGACACCAAGGCAGCTCACTAGGTTTTGAAACCGAGCCAATATTGTGCCTACCTGTCCACTGTTGGCAAAATCATCTACGGTGAGCGAGAGGTCAAGTCGCAGAGCCAGTCCGAAATCACAGAGCGCACACTCGCTGTGGTTCTTCAGCACAATGTTGCTGCTCTTCAGATCTCTATGGGCGATGGGCACTTTTGGTGTGCCGCAGGGCATCGTATCGCTATGCAGGTGTGCCAGGCCTCTCGCCACAGAGCCTGCCAGTGAACACAGCTCAGTCCATGTGAGGATATGACCAGCCAGAAAGTCCTGAAGGTTTCCCATGTTATAATAAGCCATGATGAGCCAGTATTGCCTCTGTGGGGCGGCAGCAGTACCGGCCCTCTCCTCAGCAGTCAGGAACTGCACTATATTCTCATGTTTTAAGTTGGCGTCAGAGAATATGGCTCTTTCGTTACACCATGAGGAATACTCCACCGCCGGGAAGATCTTCACAGCCACCGTTTCGTACTGCCCACCCTCATTATGACTGAGCCGTGCCCGCCATACCTCTGCAAAGCGTCCCTTACCCACCAGCGTCTCCAGCTGGATGGGCAGCTGCTCTGTGTTGTGGTTTAGGTTATTGGCACAAGTCGAAGAGATTTCTGAATTGATGTCATCGCTGAGGGACGGCAGCATGCCGCGGAAATCGCTACCATTTACTTGGCCCTCGGCTGGATCTAGAGACTGGTAGTGGGTGCGTCGTGGCCCCCAGTCTTTGGGTTTCTTGCCAGGCTGACGTGTGCGGTACAGGTAAAAAGCCATGGTAGCAATGACAGCTACCAGGAGGGGTGGAACCAGGCTTATGACTACTACTGGAATGACGTCTTTAGACTTCAGCTTTGAGAATCCTGGGAAACAAAGGGGATTAAATATATTAGCACACATGGGCTCTGTTCCAGACCTCTGAGAAGTATCTTGCTATAAAGGCAGCTGCCCTCTAAGGGAGCATGCTAACTCAAATGCTACTTCATCGGGGTGTAACGGTACACGTATTTGTACCGAAAATCTTTTGGTTTTGGTTGGGGGTTGTTGGGTTTGAGGGGGGTTAAAGTAGCCCCCAAAGTAGCGCAATGACCATATTCCAAATATCAAAACTCAAAATATGTCATTTTTATACCTAAAATACTTTATAGTCACCGTTATGCAGATTGATCATAAATGCAGCTAAAAGGCTTCCTACCAGTGGCCATCCTTTACAAAATGTAACATCTACCAAAGCTTTATCATAGGTAGAATGCAAAATGTTTCAATACAAGCATTTCAGTCAAATATAATTTATGCAACATTTCAAACCTTTAACCCACGGGAGAAAATCAACCCCTTCGCAACAGTTTAAAATCAGCCCAACTCCGTGCAAAAAATGCATATTTGGCAACCCTGCATCCAACACGAGCTGCATCCAAAGTGATTTAAATACTCCGCATATTGATACCCATATTGATCCCTGATGCGCGAAAATTATATGCAATATTAAAATGTTTGTGGGAGCAGGCAGTAACGGTCAGAAATTCAGCGGGACGGGGATTAAGAAAACAGCAGGGCATTAATACAAAAACGCACTCAATGAATGGCAACTGTAGAAAGCAAAAACCAAATCCCAGACATTTTGGGAAATTTTTAGAAATCCCGGCTGGGCGCATTTTTTCAGGTCCAAAAAGAGGACATGTCCGGGGAAAAGAGGACGTATGGTCACCATACGCGACAGATCACAAACTCTTCCGTTCAAACGGCAGTGTGGAGCTCGAGTGAGCGTGATCTTTTTACTACTAGTTTGAACGCGAAATAAACATGAATGAACATCTCATGCCTCAAGTAATCACTCAATCAGTGTTTCAACCGCAGAAAGGCTCCCTATAGTTTAGAGTATATATGAAGAGTTTATTTGCAAATTTAGATAACTAAAAATTTTCAAAAAATCATGTTTTTATTGTTATCATGTTTTTATCGTGTTAGTTAGCTGTATTTTTTTAGTTATTTTTTAACCTTTAATCAAAATAACCCAACTGCAGTATGATTGAGATTAATTGGAATGCACAATGAAAAAACATGATTTTTTAAAACTTGTTAAAAAGTAACATAGTAAAATAGTTATCTGTTTTTGCAAATGAACTCTTCATATATAAGCTGAGGTAGATTTTTATCCCTAGGAACATTTTAATTATAATTGAATTTATTTAAAGAAAGAGCAATTTGTTCAGTAAACCACTTTTTAATAAAAAAAGCAATTTTATGTTTAGTTTTCCCCCCTACTATACTGAAACCATACCGAACCAACTCAAAACTGAGTTACATACTGAACCGTCATGTGTGTGTACCGTTACACCCCTACATTCATAAGTTTATAATTATATAAATGTTTTGTTTATTTTTTAATTTTTTATGTTTATTATTCATCTTATTTTGATTGATACTTCCCTGTACTAAAGGATTTTTGGCCAAATGAAGGTATTTTACAAGGCAGCATAATCATAATGCACCTTTGATACCTTAAAATACTGCCTACATACACTAGGAAGCTCACTAGGTTTTGGAACAGAGCCATGGTTTTGTATTGCAAAGCAAAATGTTTTGGCAGAAAAACAGAAATTTTTAGCAGTGTTGAAGTATTCATTTGAACACACCATTGGCTCCTTTTTCGAAGACGAGTCTGTCGTTGCACTCGAGATCTCCGACACAGCCGCAGATGAAGAGCAGGCCATCTTCAGAGTGCTGAGGTGTCATCAAACACTCTTTGGAGGAGTAGTTTGTCAGCATTATGTTCTCCAGCATATCCTGAGGGTTATAACACAGTGTTCGCACACTCACACTCACATTGTCCTTCTTCCTGCGAGAAAGAAAATGACAGAAAAAACCCATCAGCTGTTAAAAAAGTGACCTGATTCTTCAGAAAGATAAACACAGGCTCAAGAAAAAAGTATTTTTATGTTCCCCTGATGAAATCTAGAATAAAATTCAACCAGGGAATCCCTGCTCAGAGGTGCACTTTGTTCTTTATGCCAGAGTCTAAACTTTCCTGAGGGTTATAAATGTGTTTGCTGTTTATCCAGCATTAGGTGAGTCTTTGTTTGACCCCTCTCAGAGAAGAGCCTCTCTTTTTACTCACAGCTTGCCTCTACTGCAGTCACTCAAAGTTCACCTCGATTGGCTTCCCCGAGAAGCTGTTCATAGACTGAGCAGGATGGAACTGGCTTACAAGGAAATCTCTCGAAAAGCGACCCATATTACACCACAGATCCCAAGTGCTGTAAGTCAGCTAAGTTCTTATTCAGTGCGACAGTATTGAAATGTACTGGCATTTTAGTGGCAAACTTTGGAGAACATATTTCATCCAGAAAATGGTACTCACATGTGGATTCTTCCGTTAATGAACACCATACTGAAATATTCTTGACAGTTTCCTGTACTATATATTCAGTTGCATAGTGCAAAACAGTGATGTCCGATAACAGAACAAATTATTCTTATTTGGTTCTTTTTATTGGAATCATAATCAATGACTCTAATGAGCTGGTTCTTTTTAGTGAATCAAATAAATACAGACTGAGATTCTTTCTAATGAATCAGCCCTTATGAAAAGTAACCATGGTTTTACAACAAATAAAACCAGAAAACCAACAGTTAAACCATGATAACCACAAATTAACCATGGTTTAGCTACACTAACTATAGTTTAATCATGGTATTTTTAGTAAAACTGTAGTTATACAAATGTTAGTCGATACACCAAAAAAACAAAACAAAACAAAAACACAGTTTCTACATTTTTACTATGATAAAACCATGGTTAATTTTCGTAAGGGAAAAACTAGCACAACCAGTGAAGTCTGACTGCTGAACAAAATAAATTACTCTAATAGACCAGTTCTTTTTAGTGAATCAAACACATGCAGCTTACAATTAATTAACTACTAACTAACTTACAACTAATTAAATCAGTGCAGTTAGTGTTTATATGATGACATATAGTTAAAAGATGCACATTATACTGTATGTTTGTCAGTGTAGTACTATATATAAATGAATACTGTACAAGAATGACTTATGTTGTTATCACATCTTTTGTTTATTGTTTTTTAATACTGTATATAGTAGTTATAGGCAGTTATACTGCCTCTAAAAAGACTATTATTGAAGTTATCAGAAGTTCTAAGATTTTAAGCCATTTAGAACAGGGAATACTTGTGTATTCACTATCAAAAGCAATTTTTAATGCACATCACATATGCATAGTTAAAATTTAGCCATGGACTTACCATATCGCTACACACACTTCTTCAGCCAGAGTACAGTAAGAGGTCAGACTGCAGTTGCTCATGCAGACGTTGTCTTCACATACGGGACTCGAGTGGTCACACCACTTACAGAGGTTAGTCTTTATGAGGGTGAAACTCTGCGCCTGCAACACTGCAATAAGGACAGCAAATGAGACTTCATAGTTTACACAGTATAAAAATACTAGGCAGCATTTAGTCAATTTTAATTATAGCTGTAATTGAAGACTGTAGGTAACTGATAAATGTTGATATATAACATTGTAAATATGTACAGAATATGTTTAAGTGTGTGTGTGTGTGTTTTACATTCAGTTGATGACTTTTAAAAATTATCTTTTGATATGCAGAATGTTTTTAATAATATAAATATTATTCATTGCAGTTTCTCATTTAATAAACTTTATATAATAATTAATAAAGTTAATGAAAAAAGCATAGCAACTGAAACAAAGATGCATAACCATAAATAATAATAATAATAATAATAATAAATTAGGCCTGAACTCCTAAACTCAACAGAAATATGTAAAAAACAAAGTGCCTATGATAGCCTTGGGAAATGTATTGCCTAAAAGCACAAAAAACTAAGGAGTGCATGTAAAAGCAGTCAAAATGTTCTGATGATGAAACTGATTGCAATGCAAAGTCATAAGAATAAAAGCTGTAATGACAGCTGCAATCAAGACAGTATTTAAGAGCAAATCTTTGAGCTACATGACCCATCTGGAGTTCATACATCTCTAATTGGATTTGGATGAATGCAGTATATGGCCTGGTGTGTGTATTTGTGTGCTGGGGTGTATTTGGTTTGGTGCACACATCACTGAAAGCATGTGTATTCATGAGAGTATCAGGAGTTCCTGTGGTTAAGTGGGATAAGCCTGAATTCCTTCCCACGCACACTGTCTCCTCTGTCCTGATACTACCACATCATGACAATATTAATTGTTTATTAAAAGCAGATGAGGGGTGGGAGCCGTTTCGCTGAAGGAGTGCAGCGACCTTACAGTCAACAATATTAAAGGAAAGAGCAGAGATATTTGACACAGACTTCCAGATGTCCGCTGATGCCAACCATCAAAATATACAAGAGAGAGAGAGAGAGGGAGGGAGAGCTCTTGCATGAAGGAGCAAGGGACATGCATGAAGGGAGAAAGAGACAACAGAGAAAAAGAGAAAAACTGATGGAAAAAAAACCCCCCAAAAAACTTCAGGCTAAGCACAAAAGCCCCCGTTCTATAAACTTTAAAGTAATTAAACTCTGCAGCAACCACTCCAGAAATAAATTGAAGCCAGAAGCGCTCATACTGGCCAAGTCTGAAGAACAACTTCTCAGTGCTTATGGTAAAACCAATGGCTGCGTGCTTACAAGAGATGCTGGCCTGCAATTATTTGGTTTGCACTCAAGCAAGATTCCCCTCTTTTTCCCTATCTGTAATTCATAAGTATGATGATGTATAATTTGGAATGTTTGCTAGTACCACCTTCAGGGTTGTTATTAAAACACTAAATAGTAATATATATATATACTATATACTGTATATATATAATAAACCAAAAAGTATGTTATTGCTTAATATATAATAAAGATATATAGCAAATATTTATGTATATATTAAACAGTTTTATATTATAAAATGATATGTTTTAGTTAAAAATTAGTGTGTGTAATACAGTGCTGCTTGAAAGAAATTTCTATATTTCTGCATCAATATGACCCAAAACATAATCAGACTTTCGCACATGTCCTGAAAGTAGACAAAGAGAACCCAATCAAACAAGTGAGACAAAAATATGTTCTTTGTCATTTATTTATTCAGGAAAATGATACAATATTACATATCTGTGAGTGGCAAAAGTATGTGAATCTCTAGGATTAATCTCTGTTAATTTGAAGGTGAAATTAGAGTCCATCTGTTTTTCAGAGTTGTTTTCAATCAGTGAAATTACTATCAGGTGTCAGTGTGTGCCCTGTTTTATTTAAAGAACAGGGATCTATCAAAAGTCTGATCATGTTTGTGGAAGTGTATCATGGCATGAACAAAGGAGATCTCTGAGGACCTCAGAAAAAGAGTTGCTGTTGCTAGAAAAGGTTACAAAAACATCTCTAAAGAGTTTGGACTCCACCAATCCACGGTCAGACAGATTGTGTACAAATGGAGGAAATTCAAGACCACTGTTACCCTCCCCAGAAGTGATTAACCAACAAAGATCACTCCAAAAGCAAGACGTGTAATAGTCTGTAAGGTTGCAAAGGAACCCAGGGTAACTTCTAAGCAACTAAAGGCCTTTCTCACATTGGCTAATGTTAATGTTCATGAGTCCACCATCAGGAGAACAGTGAACAACCACGGTGTGCATGGTGCATCCAAAAAGAACACTGCTGCCAGTCTGCAGTTTGCTAAAGATCATGCGGACAAGCCAGATGGCTACTGGAGAAATGTTTTGTTGACAGATGAGACCAAAATATAACTTTTTGGTTTAAATGAGCAGCGTTATGTTTGAAGAAAAGAACACACTGCATCCCAGCATGGGAACCTTATCCCATCTGTGAAACATGGTGGTGGTAGTATCATGGTTTGGGCCTGTTTTGCTGCATATGGTCCAGAAACCCACCAACATCACAGAGCTGAAGCACGTTCTGTACTGAGGAATGGTCTAAAACTCCTTCAAGGTGTTGTGCAGGACTGATCAGCAGTTACAAGAAACATTACCTGCAGTTATTGTTGCAAAAGGGGGTCACACCAGATACTGAAAGCAAAGATTCACATACTTTTGCCACTCACAGATATGTAACACTGGATCATTTTTCTCAATAAATAAATGGCAAAGAAAATATTTTGTCTCATTTGTTTGGTTGGGTTCTCTTTGTCTACTTTCAGGACTTGTGCGAAATTTTGATTATATTTTGAGTCATATTTATGCAGAAATATAGAAAATTCTAAAGGGTTCGGTCATAATTTGATATTTCATTTCAATAGGGATCATAACAAAGACTAATAGTGTATTGATATTAAATATAAATATGGTAACCATTTAGGGATTTCAAATGTTCTTTCCTGGAACCAGATGGCAGTAAATAGACTTTATTTTTAAGACTGTAGAATATAAATTAATTTTCCTGATTAAAAATAATAAAAATGTATTATTTTATTTATTATGTTACCAATGCATCATTGAATCCTTATAAAAACAAATGTGCATAAAACCACTAGCCTTTTTGTGGACGATGCTTCAACTCATACTATTCAATCAAACTGTAAAACTGTATTTATTCAAGTAAACCAAACACACTTGAACTTGACTATAAGGTGATTTACTGCATTTGCAGTATCTCAGAAAACCAAATGAACTGTTTTTCATGCGATGCCATGGAAGTCATTTTGATTGTCAACATAAGCATCTTATTTTAACCAAGACGTTGAACCCAGTTTATGGTAATCCATATTTGTTTAGAGTGGAGAAAAATCGCATTCTGTCAGTGTTTAAATATATTAGATATTCTCTTCTCAGTGCCAAAAAAGTTTTGCACACAAACTCCAAGACAAAGCTCTGATGCGTGGAGCCTCCAGACAATGAAAGCATCGAGGGAAGAGAAGATCTACTTACGACAGAAACACAGAAGAACAGATGTTGGAACCCACAATCTGCAGCCTCCGCGGCCCATAATACCTCACAATCCAAAGATCCCAAACTGTTGAAGCGACGCCGTTATTTTATTTATCTGCTCGTGTCAGACACAGATAAACTCATCTGTAAGAAAGTTCAGGACTGTATGTGTGTGTGTGTGTGTGTGACTGAGTTCCGTGTAGGCGGATCCAGATGTTTTTAATCCAGATGTGAGTAAGAGCGGATCCGCCCAGGAACTCGCATTTATCAATGCACGAAGCACAATGTATACAGAAGGAACAATGAACTACAGTCCAGCTTCTAGTGAAAAGTACAAATCTTTCTTTCTTTTCTTTCTCTCTTATAATAATAATAATAATAATAATATAAACAGGCCTAATTTAAACAAAGGAAAAAATAGGAAAAATTGATAAATTCAGCACTTTTGCTGTGACGCTACAACTCCTCTAAATTCAAATATAGTTTCAGTGTGATATTGAGACTTTTAAACACAGTTAGGAAATGCTTGAACTATGCTTGAACTGTTTGCTCGGGTAAAGTTGGGAAATAATCAGCAGAAATCAATAATTTCAATCAATCTCAAGCTAGAATGAATTTTAATAAACATTTATGCCCTTTTATGTTTCACTGTAGGCTATCACGCACGCGTGCACGCGCACAGACTCCCAGTGAAACCGTGAAAGTGGCCAACGCGCAAGCGCGAGACTGGTAAACCATGGCGGATTCAGGAAGCGAGGATATAGCGGTGATTGGAAACACAGATCTGACTCCTTCAGAGTCGGAAAACAACTTAAAGAACACGGTAAAGTCCATAGCTGAACGTTTTTGTGCGGCGTGGCCGATAATGTCGCGTGCGTGAGCGCGTGATCAGTGTTTTGCTTTGGCTCATGAATGTCAATATTGCTAAATATCAGCAGGTTTTGCGAAGACATTACATAAACTACACACATGTTGTTGTTTTTATTACAGTGTTTATGAGTTAAAAGAGTGAGGAATAAAAAAATGCTCATATAAAGCTACATAAGTAGAAAGTTGCTTTACATCATGCTGTCAAAGAAGAGCCTTTGCCACGTAGTTTGTAAACACCCAGTATCTCATACACTGTCAGTTCGCATCCTTGTGTCATATGCAAGTCTGTAGATTTTCGATATATCAACAAATGGATCTTGTTTACTGCTCCATACTTTGTTGAATTTCTTTATGTGCTGATGGTTAAGAGACATGGGACAAAATAAATATGTCCAATATCTGCTATTAGCTAGTTCTTTAAAGGGGTGGTTCACTGGTTTTTTATAGGCTTGATTGTGTTTATGGGGTGCAGTCTAACATGTGTTAATGCTTCGGTTTAAAAAAAAAATCATTATTTTTCACATAATTTACCTTTATTTCAAACCGCTCTGTCCCTTCTCTGAGAAAAGGGCTGATCTTTTCCTGTTTTTATGAAGCCCCGCCCTCAGAAATAGGCGATGGGCTCTGATTGGTTAGCTAGCCCAGTGTGTTGTGATTGGCTAAACCGCCTCTAGTGCGCGTCTAATCGTCCCGCCCCTCACCTCAGCGGCATGTGCTCAGGTTGTATTGTAAACAGCGGCGTCCTTAATATCGCTTATCATTTTGAGCCCGATTGAGAAGCAGAGGATATTGCTATAAAGCACATCACATGTCCCACAAATAAAGAAACGAGCTGCAAATACTCACAACACAACCAAATACAGAAACGCAAGTACAGACCACAACGGGAGGACCCCAACAATGCCAAAATTACCCCAACAAAACGAAAATTAACCATGTTTGTTTTTATTGATTACCATTTGTATAACCACAGTCAAATTGATGAAGATGTTTTCTTAATTTGCAGGTGTTTTTTCTATTTGCATGTGTTTTTTCATTTGCAGCAGTTGAGCTCTCTCGGCCACCGTAGTTTAGTCATACTGAGCAATACTATTGGCATGGAAAACATTTAATATTGTGAGAAAATAGAAGCAGGAGATTTCACCCAAACTTTTGAATAGCCTTCTTTTTATAGCACCTGCCTCTGGCTAACAATAAAAAGTAGCCGGTCATGATTCAGGTCAGAGATGTAAATGAAAGACTCTTGGCTATCTATTGTCTATTATTTATTTATTTTTTAGTCCAAACTTCCTGTTTCAGCAAGAGGTATGCCAACACAGGAGAGAAAACTGTTCTCGTCAACACTTTTTCATAAGATCTTCAAGGCACATACATCATTGTCTCCCAAAAAATGTGAGGGTGCTTGTACAAATATCTACAAGTGCATCCTCACCTATTTTCATATCTAAATCCAAACCTCAATATCTTGAAGTGCCCTGAACCAATTTTTTTTTTTTTTTGCATTTGAAAGTATCAAAAGGATACTGTAGTGGTATTGAATATTGTGATTCTCTGGACCAAAATTTACAGATGGTTGAAAAAGGGACAAGTCTTTTGAAGAAGATGGAGATCAGTGTGGCTGAAGCAGAGAAGAGGACGGGGAAGAATGCCGTCAACATGCAGGAGACTTATACAGTGTATCTTATAGAGATGAGGTAAGACACTTGACTTCACATTCACAGTGCTACAACTCCTCATTAAAGGTGAAATGTGTAATTTCACCAGAATTACCGATGTAATGATTGTTTTCAAATAGTCCCATGATCCCATCCAGGCCCGGAGAATTCCCGGTGGCCTGGCGCAGGGGCGTAGCCATCATTTCAGAAGTGAGGGGGACAGAAATGTTATATATATACAAAAAAAAAAAAAAAAATATA
>NW_015631726.1:341079-372685 GCF_001515625.1 Sinocyclocheilus rhinocerous
AAATAGAAACCCCCCCCCCCCCAAAATTTTTTTTAAAAATAACAACAAATATGTTTCTTGAACAGCAAATGAGCATATTAGAATGATTACTGAAGGATCATGTGACACTGAGTAATGATGCTGAAAATTCATTTTTTTGATCACAGGAATAAATTACATATATATATATATATATATTCCAATCGAAAGCAGTTATTTTAAAGAGTGAAGTGAAGGGAAAGGGAAGTGAAGGTGCAGTGCAAGAGAGAACCTTTAATTATTTTCCACGGCCCCAGATTAAGGATTTAGACCTTTTTTTATGTGATGGCCATACAAATAATAGGGTTGTCTGGTTTCAAAAATTGTTGTGGATGTATAGGCTATATACAGGAAATAAGGGGCCAAAATTACACCTTTTGGGGTACCACAGCTTGTCACTGGAACAGGACCCTTAAAAGGACATATTTGTTCCTTTTTTACCCCTAATGAGTAAGCCTACAAATTAGTACCTTATGGGTACGAATTACTACTCTTAAGGTACTAATAACATATTAGTGTGGTTTCAAGCTGTTGTACCCCAAAAGGTACAATTTTGGCCCTTTTTTTTCTGCTTGGCCTGGATGAGTGTGAGATTTCCCGGCCTGAAATTGCATCCCAGTCCGGCCCTGATCCCATCCCAAAATCACACAATGGTTGTGCCAGTGTTGCTGTGTCAGGATGAACAAGTATAGTAATAGTTTTGATTGTGCCAAAGATCAATTTTGGATTGATTGATTATTTAGTTCTCTCTGCATGGAAAAGTTAAACATGAAATAGAAATTCACCCTATATACACTGTAAAAATATTTTTCAAGAAAGATTATTTGAATACCTTTTACAAGTAAATGCTATTACAGTCTTTCTACTTTAAAACTTTTAATTAAATGTTAATTGCCATTATTTATTTGTGAAATTTACTGGCAATTTCTGATTGAAAATTGTTTCAAAGTAAATCCTACACTTTTTTTTGTCAGTGTATTTTCCAAATGCATGTCATAGATTTTATCGTAAACAAGTCCTCCGTGCATATGTTATGATATTTTTACATCATAATTTTTAAACATAACTTGATCTTCTATTTAAATGACAGACTTCTTTCTGTTAACGTATGCTGGACTTTTCCTGTCATTTTGTCCATACAAACTTGGCCCCTTTTTACAATCGACCACAAGTTCGCATTAAGATCTGCCTCCATCCAATCAACAACTGATGAATTCTTCTATGCATATGGAGTTTCTATTGACATAAATTACATTTATACTGTGGTTGAGCCAATACGAGACACAAGCATTAACTAAACACTTGTTATTTAAAGAAGTCTAGTAGCCCCGTAAACCCTACCTTGTCACAAGTATTATAGCTGTTGCTTTTGTGAGATAATAATGAAGGTCAGGGGTTTGGATGCAGTCCGTTTACAGCTGGAAGTATGGATCTCCTAAAACTAATCTTTTTTTAGCCATTGCATAAGATAAGTTTTGGTTATAATGTGCCTTTTCTTTGTGAATGTGATAACCTACTTTAGATAAAGCAGGTTTACACATTGACTTTCTGACTGAACTATGCTCACACTGTACTAACTCAAAACATCAAAGATTCACAGCTTAACTAGCCCAGCTCAGAAACTGTGGAAGCTACAGCAGACTGGTAGAGACCATCGGATTTCCTCTCTTTAAGTCCACTTCATACTCAAATGTTTACACTAGACCTTTTCTTCCTGTGCCTGGATCTGTCACTTTAACGTTCTTTCTACATCAAATAAAACAAAACAGAAGTATCCCATTGGACAGGAAGTGACATGCAACAGAAGTGTCACTTTCACCTTTTGCTCTCACCCCCCCGTCACCCCGCCAAGCTTTGCGTTGGAAAGAGGGACGTGTCGTTCTGGAAAGGATGATGAGTCAGCGCTTCAGGCAGATGTGCTTTGTCTGTGTTTCCAGCAGCGCCAAACACGCACACTGGCCAGAGTGCAGTAACATATTATCACATGATTCAAAAACAATACTTAGTGGTCGAACTTATAAAATCACTGTCTGTAACCAAGACATTTTCAAACGTGTTTTTGGTACCGTCCTGTAACTAGAAAAGCATCCAGAACTAGATTTTTTAATTTTCTTAAGTAAATGATAATGGTGCTTGTGCATGCAAGAAGTTATCTTTAGTTTTTACATTAACATCTATGCATTTTCTGACGTTTTATCGAAAACAACTTGCATTGCATTGAAGATGTAAATTTTAAAATGTAACCAGTGCATATCCTGGGGATTGAATCCATGATCTTGGTGTTGCTAGCACTATGCCCTACAGTTTGAGCTACAATTTTTTTTTTTTTTTATCTTTATGGCTCAGGTCCCTTCTTCAGGATTATTCGCTTGTTTTATTGTCCCGCAAGGAAAATCACAAGTTTGATTGCTTGGGAAAGTAATAGCATACAGTACCTCTGTTCAGAAGGCTGTATGATTTGAGGCATCATTCATGTCTGTTACGTGATGGGTTACATGCTCAGGGTTAAGGGTTTGTTCAAGCCCCTAACCTTAACAGTATATAAACAGTAGTAATAGTGATACTTGTGTTAGCATAAAAATTCTTGCCTATATTGAATCATGGAGATAACTAAACACTGCTATATTGTTGCTCCTTCCCATAAAAGGAAGGATGTGTTTTTGTAAGGACCATGTGGAAGGCATACTGCACACACAAACAGTGGGCTTTAGAGAGCAGTTTGGTGCCACTGATCTTGGGGAAAGTTGTACAGTCTGGAGAATGCCTGCCAGCCAATCCTTACCTTCCTTGTGCTTTGATTTCATCATGGATTATTAGCGTGGAGCACATTATATGCTCCCATTTCTTCCCTGGAGCCCTCGGGAAGTTACGCTCTTATTTCAAAGTCTCCTGTTTTTCTTTTCCCTCCCCCAATGTATATTTTCTCTGTATCTCTGAATTCTTTTTGCATTTTTCCATCTGAATTATTGAGGGCTCCAACAATTTTCAATTTGAATTTAAAAAGTGTGATTTCCAGGCCTGGAAAAGTCATGGATTACTTTGGATTACTCATGGTTTGTAGTTGTACAAAAAATTTATGCCATGAAAAAAATCTGTTAAAAATGATTAATAATTGAATAATAATTAAATGCATTTACTGAATAGCCTATTTTGAAAGAAGTCTTTTATGCTCGCCAAGGCTGCATCTATTTGATGAAAAACAATAAAAAATGGTAATACTGTGAAATATAATTACAATTTAAAATAACTGTTTTCTGTTTTAAAAAGTCATTTATTTCTGTGATTTTCAGCAACTGTTACTCCAGTTTGCATTGTCACATGATCCTGCCAGAAATCATTGCTGATTTGGCACTTATTGTTATCAGTGTTGAAAACCATGATACATTTTTTTTCATCATAGAATAGAAAGTTCAAATGAACTTTATTTGAAGTATTTTTTTTAAACAAAAATCTTCTGTGTCATTCTAAATAACAGTCTTGCTGAAAAAAATAAATCTTAAGGCGTATTATTTATTATTTTTGTATTTTACATTTTTACATTTTATCTGTCGACCACTAAAAAGAAACACCTGGAAAAGTCATTGAAATTCATCGGTCAAAAAGTTGTGGGATGCCTGATTATTGCACTGTAAGCAGGGGCGCCGTAATGGGGGAAGGACAATTCCAAGGGCCCTTATCAGAGGGGCGGCCCGACACGATCACGTGATTTCTCCCGGGGGGAAATTTCTACCGATCCCCCTCCCCCCATTCTAACCCTGGAGTGATGTTTAATTAATGCAGGAGAGTTCATATACATGCTCCTTCATTGCAGTGTGATTTAGTGGAGTTCTGCTCCTAAATTAGCAGCATTCATGACTTTATGCACTGGGAATTCAGCAAGATTACACAGCGCTGTTGTTAAACCTTTGGCATGTGTTTGAAAAGGCCCTTAAAATGACTATTTTCATAAACCAGAACCACAACTTGAAACCTCGTAGATCTCTGCTTTGTTTATTTCAGATTAGTTAAAAAAATTGGCTTAAAACAACCCCACATTTCATAACAGAAGTGTTATTTTTTTTTAAAGAGTCATATGGGTTTTTGAAAAATATCTCTTTTGCAGTTTATAACGTAGCTATCCTTAAATAAAAACAATCTGCAAAGTTGTTAATCAAAAAAGTGCATGATAAATAAAGATATTGTCTCTCAAAAGAGAGAGTCGATTCTGAATCGCTTTAACGAGTCGTCATATTTTCGAATCTTTTGCCTGTTACCGGTATACGATATTAATGTAGACTGACGTTGTTCTAATTACTTCGTTTAATAATAAAGAATGTAGTGTAGCACAGACTTTATAATCATTGTGAAATTGCTGTTTATTTTGCTGCACCGGCAGTTATAGGGTTAATGCGGGAGAGACAAGCGAGTTAGTTAGGCTGGTGCGCCTGTGATACAGCTGTTCTGCGTTCTGATTAAAAGTTAAGACAGAGCGTCTTTTGTCTGTCGTTCTTCAAACATTATAGTAGACATATTTTGGTTTACAAACTGTATTGTTTCATCAGTTAGTCACGTTAGCACTCGGCTAACGTATCCACCATTATTGTTTTAAGTGTTCACAGTTTAGCAGCTAAACTTTAGCTGTGGGCACAATTCGCTTGCATACTGTAAGTGTTTTTGTATTTTATGTCATTATTATAAGAACGGATTGGAGCACTATATTATTGTTTTATGTAAAGGTGCTTTGTAAATGGTAGCGCTCACTAACTTGCTCAAGGACTCTTCTCTGTGCCAATCACAACAGTCTTGGCCAGCTGACCAATCAGAGCAGAGTAGGCTTATGGAAGGGAGGGGTTTGCTCTGAACTTGCTTGGAATGAATCGTTTCGAAATCATTGGCAAATGACTCTAATATTAAATGTATATTCTGAGAAAATTACAATGTTTTCTGACCTTAGATGCATTTAAACCTGTTGTAGGGGACTCCAACACAATATTAGGACACGTTAAAATACAATATGACCTGCTCTTTAATGATAAAATGAATGGAAAAACATACTTCCGGAACCAAAGTTACTGAAACATTTGGCGATACTAATGCACTAATTTCTTAATTAGAAAAAATGCTATACAATGCAAATGTAAAGTCTATTGTATCACTGGTTGAATGTTACAGACTTTGTTATAGCTTTATGATTTGCTTATAAATACTTATGTCAACTTTTAGGAGTATACCAGCCTATATTTACATTAAAACTAACAGATATGAACACAAATTCACAAAAGTCCAATTATGATTTCATTTGGGTCCGTAATGGCATCCATATGAACATCATCAATGGTCTTGTCGGTGAACAACGGCTCTGTGTAGTTAATGCTGCTCCATGTGAAAGCCCGCACGTGATGGAGATTTACCGCTGATTAAAGAACCGGCTTTACTGACAAGATGCACGTTAAATATCGCATGCGATTTATCATGCAGCCCTAAACCTAACTCTAACATTTTATTGAAATGCTATTTAAAAATCTTCATTTCTAAGTGTTTCATTCCACTTCTGACAGTATGTTAATTTGTTCTTTGTTTTTAGGCCAGTGGATGCTGCATCAGAAGGGACCAATCCTGTCCCAGATTCATTGTGGAGGCGTTACAGCGAGTTTGAGCTCCTTAGAAACTATTTGTTAGTCACCTATCCATTTTTGGTGGTTCCGCCATTGCCTGAAAAACGGGTATGCAAACAAGATGCCTTGGTTACTGCTGCTTGTAAATGTGATTTGCATTCATGCACTGTAACTTCATGCTTTTTGCAACAGGCTGAATTTGTTTGGCACAAGCTGTCAGCAGACAACATGGACCCTGACTTTGTGGAGAGGCGTAGGGTGGGACTAGAGAACTTCCTGCTCCGAGTGGCCTCACACCCAGACCTGTCCACTGACAAGATCTTTTATTCGTTCCTCACTGAGGTAGAGAGTTCTCGCTAAAGCTGTCTGGACAAAGCAAAGGGTGCATCAAACCAGTGGCATGCCACTCACACTTTGAAATAGACGTTCTATTTGCATTTTTCTTACTGACCTTTCCTTGTGTTCAAATCTCTTGATATGAAGATTTGAACATTTTTAATTTATAATTAACTTAAACTTTAACTAAGTAAATTAATTAATATTTCTACTATGCTGTCAATTAAAAAAATGAAAATCAGTTGACAGCCTAGTAGAAATAGAAATGAATTAAATAAATAATTGCATATACAATAACAATGAAAAGGTTTTGCTGAAAAAAAAAAACATTAAATTATCAAGGCAGACAAACAAAGTATGGATATTATTGATCGATATAGATTATAAGAAGTGGCTTTTTGAAGCCACCTCATTTTTTTCTATAACATACTCTACCATTCAATAGTTGGGATCGGTGAGATTTGTAAATGTTTTTGAAAGTCTCTCTTTTTTTTTTTTTTTTTGAGCAAAAATAGTGAAAACATTAGTATTGGCAAATAATACTACAATTTAAAATAACTGTTTTCTATTTGAATATACTTTAAAATGTAATTTATTCCTGTGACGGCAAAGCTGAATTTTCAGCAGCCAGTATACTCCAGTCTTCAGTGTCACATGATCCTTCAGAAATCATTCTAATATGCTGATTTGGTGCTCAAGAAACATTTCTTACTTTTATTTTTTTGTGTTGAAAACAGTTGTGCTGCTTAATATTTTTGTGGAAACTGTAATGCATTTACAGTTTAATGCTGAATAATAAAAAATCTTACTGATCCCAAACTTTTGAATGGTAGTGTAAGCTTATCAATATCCTACAGCCCAGCAATTCATGAATTTTTGTGAATTTAATATTTGAACTAAATTAATTTGTTAAACTGACAGACCTAATGTCACTTTTGCCATTTGAAAAGAAGAAAAATATGTTTTAACTGGCATTTCATGCTGATAATGCCCTTTGTCAGTGTCAGAAATTGCATCCTTTCTCTGCCCCACAGGAAAATGGTTGGAAGGAAACCGTGTTTGAGACGGGATTTCAGGCGAAGGTATATCAGCACTTTCCAGTTCATTGGGTTCTTTCTCTCTTTTCTACCCACAACACTGTTATTTATATATTGCTTCTCACCATAGGTCAGTATTCATATGTTGATATGAGGCTGACTAAATATGTGTTGATTTCAAATAAAAATTGTGTGAGGTAACCGAATTGCTACTGCGGTGAAGAATCTGTTATCAGTACGCTGTAGTTTATGTAAACAGTCACAGGAAGTCTGTTGGATCGTTCTGGATCAAACCCGAAAGAGCCGCAGTGTTTTATGTTAGTGTACTGTATATTATTGCCATATTGCAGTGTTTATCTGATCTCAGTCGTTTGAAAAGATTGTTGTAAGGAGTGCCTGTAATTTAGTTTTACACCATCTGAAAAAACAAAAACCAAACATGAATCTGTCTGTCAACATTTGGCCTTTGTCATTCTTACAGGCCGATTCAAGATTAAAGGCTTTAAATGCCACATTCAGAGTGAAGAATCCAGACAAGTAAGTCATTTTTGCAAACCGTGTTACGCGGTGTCATGAAATGCATAAAGATATGGCTGTGCTGTTTGTTAACACTGAAACTAACCTTGACCCGTGTGTGTGTGTGTGTGTTTCACAGGCGATTTGCAGAAATGAAACACTACGGTGATGAGCTGCAATCTGTTATTTCGCAGCTGCTGAGAGTTCGGGCGGTGAGTGTAAATAAAGTCGTTGTGCTGCTTAATATTTTTGTGGAAACTGTAATGCATTTACAGTTTAATGCTGAATAATAAAAAATCTTACTGATCCCAAACTTTTGAATGGTAGTGTAAGCTTATCAATATCCTACAGCCCAGCAATTCATGAATTTTTGTGAATTTAATATTTGAACTAAATTAATTTGTTAAACTGACAGACCTAATGTCACTTTTGCCATTTGAAAAGAAGAAAAATATGTTTTAACTGGCATTTCATGCTGATAATGCCCTTTGTCAGTGTCAGAAATTGCATCCTTTCTCTGCCCCACAGGAAAATGGTTGGAAGGAAACCGTGTTTGAGACGGGATTTCAGGCGAAGGTATATCAGCACTTTCCAGTTCATTGGGTTCTTTCTCTCTTTTCTACCCACAACACTGTTATTTATATATTGCTTCTCACCATAGGTCAGTATTCATATGTTGATATGAGGCTGACTAAATATGTGTTGATTTCAAATAAAAATTGTGTGAGGTAACCGAATTGCTACTGCGGTGAAGAATCTGTTATCAGTACGCTGTAGTTTATGTAAACAGTCACAGGAAGTCTGTTGGATCGTTCTGGATCAAACCCGAAAGAGCCGCAGTGTTTTATGTTAGTGTACTGTATATTATTGCCATATTGCAGTGTTTATCTGATCTCAGTCGTTTGAAAAGATTGTTGTAAGGAGTGCCTGTAATTTAGTTTTACACCATCTGAAAAAACAAAAACCAAACATGAATCTGTCTGTCAACATTTGGCCTTTGTCATTCTTACAGGCCGATTCAAGATTAAAGGCTTTAAATGCCACATTCAGAGTGAAGAATCCAGACAAGTAAGTCATTTTTGCAAACCGTGTTACGCGGTGTCATGAAATGCATAAAGATATGGCTGTGCTGTTTGTTAACACTGAAACTAACCTTGACCCGTGTGTGTGTGTGTGTGTTTCACAGGCGATTTGCAGAAATGAAACACTACGGTGATGAGCTGCAATCTGTTATTTCGCAGCTGCTGAGAGTTCGGGCGGTGAGTGTAAATAAAGTCAAGACAGCTGAATATGCAGCTCAGTTTCTTTCACTCCAACAAATGCCTAATTTAAGTGCTGTATATATTAGGTGTTATTAGGGATAAAAATTGTAAGCAAAGTGATACTGATGATTTCATTTTAATACTTTTGAGGAAGCACCCTTTGAAAAACAATACTATTTTAGGCAACTTGTTTAGTTATTTTTCTAAACTAACTTTTATTGCATCAAAATTCTTCTGATTGTGTATATATCTGGTTGCATTAGAATCATAGAGTGAATCTAATAAAAATTTACTGGTGTTTTATTTATTTATTTTTTAAATCATATATCTAATCATTTACTCATTTCTTTTAGAGAGCAGCTGATCGCCTGTATGGAGTCTACAAAGTGCATGGAAATTATGGAAGAGTCTTTAGGTAATGTTTTTTTGAAGGAATAGTTCACTCATGTATGAATAATTTACTTATGTCATGTCAAAACTGATATGGCTTATTTTTTTCTGTGGAACACAAAAAGAGATGTTTTGCAGTATGTCCAGGCTCCTCTTCTCCATATAATGACCATGTTTATATGCATATCATTGTCTGATTATGTTTTGGTTAAGACTTTATTCCTGAACAAAGACGGTTAATAAGAAGTAATGTTTCTTTAGCTCCAAATCAGCTAATTAGAGTGATTTCTGATGGATCATGTCGCAATGAAGACTTTTAAATTGTAAACTTTTATATTGTAGTAATGTTTTACAGTATTACTGTTCTTACTATACTTTTATTCAGATAAATGCAACCTTGGTGAGTATGAGAGATTACTTAAAAAAAAAAATACTACATTTGTAAATATGGCGTACTTAATCCCCCTTAATTTAACACTATTCCGTAATTAATCAGAATTTTTATGTGCATATAAATGTGGTCAGCATATAGCAACAGTATATATACGACCTGTGCATTATATTTCATGTCTTCTGAAACGATACAGTCATTGTGTGTGATGAATAGACCAGTTGCTCAAGATTTTTTCTCACAGTACAATCAGTACACAGTTCAATCACAATTAAGTACCCTCATTTTGGAGGAGCCAGACATGCTTTATAACGTGCTCTGTAAACTGTTTTCGTGAGAAGCATTTTTGGGGTAAATCTTTTGGGCTGTGATTGTGTAGCTGGGGTCAGCTGCAGTGGTTCAATGTGAGTCTTTGTTTGTTTTGGACAGCGAGTGGAGTGCCATTGAGAAAGAGATGGGAGATGGGCTGCAGAGCGCCGGCCATCACATGGACGCGTGAGTTCACAGCACACGCAATGAGCCATTCTAATGGACCTTTATAGGATTAGTGCAAGATTTTATTGCAGCTGGTTTTGATTGTATTTCTCCTACCTGGGATGATCCTGTTACCCTCTGAGAGCTCATTGAGGGACCTGAAATATGAAGGTGCTGTATGATACACCCCATGAATCTCCCGTGATTCTAAATGTGTGTGCTCCTGGTACTGAGCTGTAAAACACATTTGCCAGATTGATCTGGATCCTCTCGTATTTCCATTCACGGCCCCCCATAACAAGTAGCCAGTAAGATGAGCCCTTGGGAGGCTCAGGTTTTAATTTGGCTGGCAGACCGCGCAGCGAATCTCCAGGAGCCATGGCCAAAACGTTTAGTGGTAATTTTTTTCAACATTGATGATGATGTTGTGGGAGGGACGCTCTCGCGGTAGTGTCCTTAGTGAGTCTTTAACCAGCCCCTTTCGTTTCTATACTGGTTTTGTATTGCTGTCTGTTCTGATAGATTCCAGATTGCTGTACTCGGCAGAAAGGTCAAAGGTCAGAGCCCAATGCGCTGCCTGTCTGTCTCAGCACTGAAAGAAACAACCTGTCCATCATCAGCCGTCAGACTGTTTTATGGATCATGTTGCTCACCTATTCCCAAAATTCCTCAAAATACCCCAAACAGGCTCTGCTGTGGATTTGGCTTTAGTTCCACAGGCTCTACATCTGATTTAGAGAGGATAACACATGTAGTTTCACCAGAATGCCGGTTTGTGACATTAGGGGTGGGCGGTATGACCAAAATATTCCTGATAAATATTCATAATATCATGGTCACAGTATTTATAAAAAGATATGATTACTAGAAACTCAATGAAAAGTGTTTTATATGTTAAAAAAACATTTGGTAATGCCTATTTTGGGTAATTCAGGGAGTTAAATGAAAAGTACTTTATCTTATTTGTTTATTTTATCTTTTTATTTGGAACTTGAAAAGTTCAAAAAGATAAGATTATTTACGACAAAATATACTGAGCAAGACATAAGACTCAAAACAACTAATATTATAAAACAGATGATTTTGACCTAAACATTCATAATTGGATTGGTCATGTTCAGAGCTGTTATAAAATAGCCGTTATTCAGTATTGATAAAAAAAATTGGGCGTCAGTAAGATTTTTTTAAAATGTTTTTGAAAAGTCTCTACTTCTCACTAAGACTGCATTTATTTGGGAAAAACGGTAATATTGTAAAATATTGTGATTTCAACTAACTGTTTTCTATTTTAATATATTTAAAAATGTTATTTATTTCCTGTGATGGCAAATCTGAATGTTGCTGATTTTATTCTGCATTCTTTGACAAATAGAAAGTTCTAAAGAACTGTTATTTGAAATTGAAATCTTTTGTAACATTATAAATGTCTTTACTGTCACTTTTAATCAATTTAATGCATCCTTGCTGAAAACAAATATAGCATATAAAGTAATTTCTTTCAAAAAAATAAAAATATCTTACGGACCTCAAACTTTTGAACAGTAGTGTACGCACATCTGTGACCACATTAGGTGAAATTCATGTACATGTTATGTCAACTACCCTTTGATCGGGCACTTTTGTATGTTACAGGTATGCTGCTTCTGTCGATGATATTCTTGAGGAAGAGGAACATTATGCTGATCAGATGAAGGAGTACCTTTTCTACGCAGATGCATTAAGGTACAAATATTCATTGCTGTTACTTTGAAAGTGAAAGTGAAGTGACATGTGGCCAAGTATGATGACCCATACTAGGAATTAGTGCTCTGCATTTATCCCATCCAAAGTGCACACACACAGCAGTGAACACACACACGGAGCAGTGGGCAGCCATTTTTTGCTGCAGCGCGCAAAAAATACACAAAATTTTGGTACACTGTGAATACACAAACTTCCATCAGTTCTCAGTTTTCTTGAAAGTGATCACACTGCAGGGCATCTTGGCTTTCAGTTCAACAATTTCCCTAGGAAACAATGAGACGATCTGCTTTTATGGTTGATTTTGCATATTTTGTGGTTTATGTGCTTTTTCACAGGGCAGTGTGTAGGAAGCATGAACTGACACAGTATGAACTGGAGATGGCCGCCCAGGATCTGACCTCTAAGAAACAGCAGCGGGAGGAACTCGCCACAGGGGTCAGTGTCCATTTGACCACATGACACAACTCCACATCTTATGTCTGGAATGGGGGACTTTCCAGCAAGATTTATATAAACCAGGGTTCATGTCATATCAAAAGAATGAGGGAAAAATATAGGGAAACGATTATAAAATATATAAAGCATTTATTTTCTGTTTTTCAATGCGTTTGATTAAAAAATATAAATTTAATATAGTTGGATATAATGCAGCATTTACTTTTGTCCCACAGCCCTCAATCAAGTTTGATTTTTGGTCCTTCATAGTAAAAATTTTGGCCATCTCTGCTTTAAAACATGTTTGGGTTTGCATGTTTTTTTGTTTTTTTTAAGAGTTTAACAGTTTTATACAGTTAAAATTGTGTTTGCATGAATAGAGCCTGTAGAGAATTACCTCATTGGCACATTTAACATGTAAACATCTGAGCAGCACAAAAAGCCAACGATATACGAAAGACATTCTGGCCTGATTGGCTGATATGAATAATTACTAGGCCCACTTGGCCAAAAAATGGGAGTAAAAATGTCCATATTTCAGCTTTCTGCAAATAAACATGGGAGGAAGAGTGTGGCTTACTCTAGCCAATGTTTTTTTTTTTTAATTATTTTTTTTTCTGTGTAGACGATACGGACCTTCTCTCTGAAGGGAGTGACCAGTAAACTGTTTGGACAAGAGACCCCAGAGCAGAGAGAGGCCAAGCTGAAAATGCTGGAGACACAGATTGAAGAAGGAGAGGAACTGGTCAAAGAAAGGAACGCCGAATGCGAGTAAGTAGTGCTCTATTCACACACAACTAAATTGATGTACTGCTGCTGACCAAAAGCAATAAATGTTATCAGAAAATTACTTAATTAGGTGGTTTATGAGCTGAGAAGCTTACTCAACAAAACTGCATTGCCTTCTTATTCTCTGTGGCAGTACAGAAATGATGAAATATACAGATATGCTCCAAATACACATTCTTTGCTCATGTTGTTGCATCCCTGAGAAACTCATCTAATAAGGGTGAGTTGAACCCAAAAACAGGCTAATCATTCAGGGCTTTCTTAAAAATATGTAGATTTGAGGATATAACCATTCAAGTCAAGCTTCATCCGAGTGATTATTTCATACAATCTTTGTCTGTTTTTGTAGGGAGTTTGTGAAAAGTGCATGGGTGGACATTGAGAGGTTTAAAGAGCAGAAAGACCACGATCTCAGAGAGGCTCTCATCAGCTATGCCATCATGCAGATCAGCATGTGCAAAAAAGTGAGTAGCATCAAAGCCAGCAAATTTTGTCATTACAAAACAATCAAAACACCAGTCTCTACTGATCAGACACAAGGGGGAAGTCACATACTTGTTTTAAAAAATAAGCCTGTTTTCTTTTTAGGGAATTCAAGTGTGGAACAACGCTAAAGAGTGCTTCAGTAAGATGTGAGGGTTCCAGCCATGACAAGAACACCAGGAGGCCTTGGAGATGTCAATCCAGAAAAGCACACACTCCTAGAGACTGACCTTGGGGACTAAAGTCTTCCTCTCAATCCTAAACATTTGTCAGCCTCTTGCACCAGATGCTCTGGTGTAAATAGGTATCAATTACAATAGTTTAGGAGTCCAAATAATGAATGAATGGGGTGCTGTTTTATTTATTTCCATGTTCACGAGCCAGATTTTAGACCTGGTTACTTTTGTTACTGCACTAATTTGACCTACACAAGAGTTTGTGAAGGTAACGGACAATTCTTAACACTTCAGACAGAAACAAAAGAATGACTTAATTAGTATTGATTAATCTTGAACTATGGAATCACTTGTTTATAATTTGTTAATGTCTTTTCCTTTATGCTTTTTGGTGCCAAAATGTGTTAAAATCATTCCTTTTTTTTCTACTTTTCGTTAACTTTTTACTACTTTAGTTCACCATAAAACACAAAAGCACAGATTCAAACTGTCGAGGCAAAATAAGAGGGTGGGTTTTCTTAGTGAATCCAGCAGTTCCATTTTTATCGTACCCCACACCCCTCCTCATAATGGTGGTCTCGCACATCTGGAACATGTCCAGTTTCTGTGGGACATGCAAAATGATCTTTATCACCTGGCGCAGAGGACACCAAAAGTCAGATTTCCTATGAAAGGAAAGTAACTTGTCTTATTCGCATGCAAACTAAATTTGCCCTGATGCTCATACAGCAAACAAAGTGGCATAAATTCATCATAATGTGCTGGTCTGTCACTTTTCTGCACATTTAGCCATAAAAACATAAGCTGTTTATGACCACGGATCCCCTCCCTTTATAGGGTTCAGTTCATCTGAAAAAAATATTAATATGCTGTTTATGCCTTATTCAAGACTTAACTCTGCATATTTTCTTTGTTGCCGCAGCTTCCACTATGAATGCCATTTTTGTCATCTGTTATGATGAGTGGGTGGGTCAGTGTTTTGATATAAATCTGGCTGAAGGAATACGAAGGTCACAGGAAAGGCAGGATATAATAATTTCCTCATTTTAGAGCTGCATGTGTAACTCAGCCTGACCCCTGGTCATTCGGTTCATTTTTTTTGGGGGGGGGGGTTTAGAGTGGGGCAGAGATAACCCTTTTGTATATATACTGTTAAAATCGTTGTGTAACACTAATGGCAATGATAATAGAAAAAAATACCATTATCATTTGGCTTATGGTTTCATATGTTGTGAGGGTCTGTTGTGTTCATCTGTTTGATAGTCTAAGAACTCAGCAGAGATCATTTGGATTATTTACAGAGTTCGTTTGGGTTATATGAAATTGCTGAGTTTGAGGCGTAATGAAAATACATTGTATGAGAATGCTCATGTATATTAGGGAAATAACCAAATATATTTAAAAGTTTAATCAAGTTTAAATCTGTCAAGTATTTTAACACTAAATAGAATACATCCTGTAACATGAGCTGTGTACTGGTAAAAAGAGTGCATTTCTTTAAACTGATAAATTGTTGTCATCTCTACAGCCTCTCAGCCATTTTCTCAGGAAGAATCTCCATTTGTTTCTAGGTTGTAATGCTTCCCTCTAGTGGTGTGTTATACTTATAAACCAGTTTTATAACCAAAGTCTTTGATATAACAGACTTTACTGTGGTCAGATGTTTAGTTTGAATTTTGTTTGAAGGTTTACAACAGGTTTCAACAAAGTAAATGAGTGAACACTTTTTTTCCAGTTCCTATTTTTTTTTTAATTCTGTTAAATATCTTATCAAATTGAGCCAAAATCAGAAATGAATGTTTTTATATTTAAGTGCCACCATTTGAGCTGTTTTAGGGCAGTAGTTCGCAACTTTTTTGACTTAAAGGCCATTAAGTTCAAAGACTTATTCAATAGTCCTTCATATTTGATATATTTTCTGTGGTATTTTTCTTGTAATTATGTCGCTGGTTTCATTATATCGCTGGTTGTTTTTCAACCTTTTTATTAACAGGAACCGGGAGTGTATATATATTAAATTAATTAAACATGTTTTTTCAACAATAAAAAAAAAGTTATGGAGGAATAGAGGAATTGTTTTGTTTTTGTGTATTTAGCATTTAATTCATTTTATTTTATTTATTATTATTACATAAATCATTTTAAGTTATCCCCTTGGAAGTTTATTTTAGGGGCTTTTTAATCTTTGAGAGTCTGTTTCTATTTCTGTTTTCACATACAGTACAGTGCATCATTAAAAAATATTAAAATATATCTTAAAATGACGTGTCAAGTTATTAAAATAAATGTACAATCTGAACAGAGATAATCAGACTATAAAATGTGATCTGCGTATCTAGATAGACCAGAAATAAAATAGAATTAAAATACAACAGATCTTACAAATGTATTTATATAAAAATATTTATTTATATAAACAAATAATTATATATATATATATATATATATATATATACACAATTTGTTTAGTCTGCACAACTAATATTTCAGGGATTTTAAAATATTTTTATGTATTTAATTGCTATTATTGAGTCCTTGTGTTTAACACCAAAAGTCTCTTGACAAACAATCCTTGAAATTCGTAATTCTGTTATGAGTCTTGAAAGAGTTAGTAATTGAGGCTTACATATAACTGATTATGACTACGTCAATTAATATAACATCTCACATAATTCTCTACTATTAGCTACACTTATTATATTGCTTAAATATATTTCAAACAGGAAGCAAACACGTCCTGTCAGTGAGGCTCATTAGAGCGGGTCCGTTGCGATCCCACAATGCACCGCTGCGCAGCTGCAGATGGAATGTAGCTCGCTAGCCTCTCATGCTAGCCGCAGCATCGCAGTAAAGTTTGACAAACACACCACGAGCGGCTCGAACCCGCCGCCAGCGCTGCACTGACGACACATGCGGTATGTATACTCTTCATCTGCGAGGCTCTTCGTTACAATCAGCCGTGAAAATGTTTGCAGTCCGGCCTCTGTGTGCGTGATGAAACGGCAGCATAGAGTTGGAGATCAGGCCGATTTTAAACTACATTCATATATTAAAATACATTAAAATCATTATTAAAATAGAGTAGGTTTACTAAGCTCATGTCAAATTAAATGCGCAGCTGTATCTGTGACAGTGGCAACAGGCAGCCAGTGTTGTGCTTGAGTGTAAACACAGTCATGTGTTAGTTTCAGTTTATTTTTAGTTTATGCACATCGGCATTATTAAGTTTGTATACATAGAGATTAAACACTTATCTTTGGCCATTTTATATTTTAATCATACGTTGATTCACTTAATATGCTGGTTGTATTTAGTTTAGGTTGATGATTGAAATGTCTTAACGTTACATAACTTGACTTCTACTATGTCTATGCATATGGAATTATTTATTTACCTCTAATGTAATTTTTGCTTTGCTACAGTCAAGATTGTCTTGCTCACTGGGTGCATTAAGGGAAAATTATCTGTAGAGATGCTTTGGAACAATATTGTGAAAATGCTATAAAAATTAGATTGATATGACGGTCTCATCTGGTTACATCTGTTATGACAAAACTGCAGGATGCCAACCAGCTCATATGCCTCAGTAGAATAAGAGAATAATTATGTAAAGGTCACCCTGGGTTAATAATTAACCCCAATCAGGTATGTTTGTAGTATTCATATTAATAATATTAATATTTGTGAGGTCATGTCAATAACATTGATTGTTGTTAAGTAAAGTCATTTATGTATATAACTCTTTATACAATACAGATTGTTTCAGAACAGCTACGCAGTAATAAACAGGAAAATAACATAGTGTTGCAAAGTTATCAAATATTAAATATTTCAATTCCTTTATAGCAGCTCTACAGAAGAAAAAATGTCATTATTAATTTCAGTTCTGTTCAGTAACAACGTCAGTGTTGCAAAGTTCACCAGTTATTGTGAAACAACTTAAATTTCAGCTATAAAACAGCTTTACAGCTGACCGTTGTCAATATTGAGCAAAGTTTTTGTAGTTTCGTTCAATAGTGTCATCACTGTTAAATTGATAATAGTTTCGAATATAAATAAATAATAAGCCTCGTTAAACCAGTAAGAAATTATGTATTGCAATCCATTTTGAGTCAGTTCTTCATAATGCATGAATCTGACATGAATGCATCCTTATTAAATTAGTTCATGCTCCAGTAGCAATTCGGTTCAAGACGTGTCAAGTCAGATCAAGTTTAATGTCATTTTCCTCTGCCTAGCAGGTGATGAAAATTATTTTTGTTTGATTGTGCATATAGGCTAGGCCAACACTGGGGTCCAAAAGAAAATTTCCTTTTTTCATTTAAACCTGGAAATGATGTTTTAGGGTTTTCAAAAGATCAGATTTCCATCAATTGAAGCGCAAGATGCTGTTTGACCTCATATCATGCTGGAGAACATGGATCATCAGGTTTTGCTCCTGCTTGTCAAAAGAGGGGATGCGAGTTTTGTTGCCTTTAAACTCAAGCTCGTTGTTTCTCTCAGCCAGGTGACGGAGAGGAAGTGCTGTGAACGCAACTGCTGATAGGAATCCTTATGTTGGTCCTGTCTCTTCCTGTAGCTTCAGCTCAACTGCTTAGCATTCAGCGATGAACATTGATGACAAGCTGGAGGGGATGCTTATGAAATGTAGCCCTGTGGGGCTTCACCACTCATCCAGAGGTCTGGGACCCTCGAGGGTGGACGGAAGAGGAAGAAGAGGCAGTTTGGATATGACACTTGGGGAACGGAGCTTGGCTAATCATCCCCTTTTGGCAGAGGATGATGACGATGATGAAGATGATGATGAAGACCTGGCAGGTGGAGGCATGACCTCGCATGATCTGATATCCCAGGATGACCTGATGGTTCACGAGGAGACGGTGAAAAATGATGGACAGGATGAAGCAGCTTTCTCACAGCGAATCTCCCATAAACTACACTATACACTCAATATGCCAGTAAGTGTACAGCTGATTAAGAGCTAATTACTGCAGCGCTTTAACACTATTATTTATTTTACTTGTGCAAGTTCCAACAACCTTGTCAGTGAACCACACACACACACAAAATTGAGTAAATATTGGGTAAAGAAAGCGTGCATTTCTTTTCAGCAAATTTGCTAAAATTATGTATATAATAAGTGTACTGTAACTGAGAAATTCAGTAAATGAATTTTATTAATGATTTTTGTTGTTGTTGTTACTTTTGTTAGGTAAATATAAAGCAGGAGATGAAAGTGCCAGACTCATTGATTCTCAATAAAAAGGAGAAGAAACCGGGGTGGGACCCATCTGACTGTCACAAAAAGAAGAAGAGAAAGCAGCGCTCGCCTGCAAAGGTTTACTATAATTCATCAGAGATGCCACTGATAAAATACCATTGTGCTCTAAAATACCAGTTCTCTAAGTGAGAGATACTTTACAGTGCAAAGCAGTGGTGGTAAAATAATTTAAAGTTTAACGTGAGTTTGAAAGTGTCCTGAAATTGCTTATTTTGTCTGCTTGCTTTTTTATAAATTGTTTTATTTATTTCAAGGCTGCTTGCCTACTAAAATTATTGTTTTTACTCATAGAAATGTTATTATACTAAAAACTGCGATGCACATCTGTGAGTAAGCTGAACTGACATTTATCATGTCCTTTTACGGTATTGGTTAGCCAGGACACAAAGTTATGACCACTCTGGAGTTATGATGCTCTAAAGAAGCACAGGCATGAAAGTTAAGGTAGTTTTGAACTTATTTCCTCCATCTTGCTAGATTCTCACTATTAATGAAGACGGCTCCCTTGGGCATCAGAACCCAAAATCTCATGTCTGTGAGCACTGCAATGCTGCTTTTCGGACAAACTATCATTTACAAAGACATGTCTTCATTCACACAGGTGAGTGGTGTAATGTTCTTTGAGAATAATTGTCATATAAAAGAACAAAATGGTGAACAAAAATTTATATTTTTTTGCAGGTGAAAAGCCTTTTCAGTGCAATCAGTGTGACATGCGCTTTATTCAGAAGTACCTGCTTCAGAGACATGAGAAGATCCACACAGGTGAGCAGAAAGGGATTAAAACCATTATACCAGTGGAAAAAAAGAAGTGACATTTATATTTTTCTTCAAGGTGTTGTAAGATATGTTCTTTAAGAATGTACAGTACAGAAATCTTCAAAGTCAATGATCCATTTATAAATGTAGTCCATTGCAAGCCCCTTTTTTGTGGTACATCTTTATACTCTGAGAAAAGCAAGTCTAGGGTCAAAGCCTAGTTTTTTCCATCGAGTCTTGGCATGGAAAAAGTAGGCCTACTTAACTTGCCTAAATTGTTCTTTATATCGTTCACAACTGCCTGTCATGTCTCCCCTTTAGGAGAAAAACCTTTTCGCTGTGATGAGTGTGGAATGAAATTTATTCAGAAATACCACATGGAGAGACATAAGAGGACACACAGCGGGGAAAAGCCTTACCAGTGTGACTATTGCCATCAGGTATGCGCAGTTCAAAGCAAATCAGATTTGATTCTGTGCAATTAAAATGTTAGCATGCATTATACAGTATGAAACATGATTATGTATATTTTTCCCAACAGTTTTTTTCCAGAACTGACAGAGTACTAAAGCACAGACGAATGTGCCATGAGATGGAGAAGCAGTTCACCTCCCCATCCCGGTTCAGACCGAGCATGAACTCGCCATTGAGATCCACTTTGGAGAAGCCTAATTTTAGCCTTTTAGTAGATTCCCAACACTCCTTCTCCTTTTCAGGTGACGAGACAAACCCTTCCTCAGTTTCGCCAACGGAGGACTTCCTCGACCAAGTGACCTCTCCCAAAAAAACAGATGCGCAAAGCATTAGTCAAGCATTTCAGATTGCTACTTTTGACCAGAACTTTCGATCTCAATTCCCAAGCTCACGATCTGGAATATCCTCACAGTTTAGCATTGCCAGTGGACAAGTTAGCCTGAGAGGTCATGGAGGAACGGACTTCCCAGAGTTCTCTCTTGTTAGTGAAACAAGAACTCAACTAACTTCATCTCCAGATGCTACAAGCAGCCACACCTTTGGCTAAACGGGAGCTTTTAATGATTTAAAGCATTTTAAAGGCACTTTATAGTTCTGTCAGTGAAGGCAATATGATCTCTGTGCAAATACTTATGATTTTCAATCTTTAAACAATCACGCATGTGCGAGAATCAAAAGGAGCAGAGTGATGCACACATTAGATTTTATTATCGAGCTATGGGATACTCTTTATGTGTCATTGCATTATTTGTGTATTACACATAGTGCTTGGGACAACACACTATGGCTTGCCAAATTAGCTAGCTTGTGTGTTCTAAAATGAAGAATTCAAGCTACTACAACAATGCTGTTGTAGTCTAAATTTATAGGGTCAGCTTCCCCGAAGAAAAAACTATACAAAGATCAATTCTTATTTGGCCTCTTGTTAGCATTCAGTTCTTTTGCTGGAACATCAGGCTCAACGAACTGACCTAATAATGTAGGTCTATAGAAACTACTCTAGCCTAGCATTACAATCAGTTTTTGTATTTAATTAGTTTTGTAACATGTTGTCTGGAGAGCTACTGAAAGGACCTTACTTTAATGCCCTAGACTTGAGTAAGGCACTTTGTGATTGATGTACTGCAAGTCACTTTTGTTTAAAAAAAACGAGTAACATTTTTCTCACCCCTGTCATTGTAAGCTAATTTGTGTATTTAATCTTTTTGTGCATTTAATTACTTGTTGGAATGTTTTTATATATATATTTGTATTCTCTGCTCCCATAAAGAATCTCTCCAAGACACATTTTGTTTAGAGCAATCTGCAGGTATTGTCATACTGAATTTGTATGGACCTAGCCCATAATTTTATATAATGATATTATATAATCATGAAATATTTTTGCACATTTCTCCTAAGGTTATTGGATCAAAAAATAGATATTCTCATGCTCCTTCTGTGGGAATCAGTACATTTTCGTTAGAGACTGTCTTGCCAATCAGATATAGGTGCACATGGGTAGCAAGGCATCTGTAGAGGGTTTGTTTTCTCACATCCCACATTTGGAGATGCAGTTTTAGCAGTTGTCCAGGGCAACAGCACTAACAGGTATGCACTTCTTCATTTGTCATCATTGTGCCTGACTCAGTTGTTAGTTCAGACTAACAATAGTCAAAATACAATACTTTGTTAAAAAATGTGCACATTTCATCACTTTGGTTTCCTTAAGATGACTTCATTTGTTGACAGTCTGTTTTCTTGAGTTTTCAGATGCACTCAATATCTGATAAACATTACCCTTTAAATAGCACTTTCAGCTTGTGGGCAGTTTTTATTTTTTTTTAAAGCACTTTTCAGTTACCACCTTCCATCTACATAATGTACACATTCAAAAATCTGATATAATCTATATCAGTGTTGAGTGAAATCAAGAAAGATAATTTAAGAATGTATGGTCTGAGATCATATTTTTATGCTTTTTCTTTGTCTCAAAAACACCCCATCCATTAGCAAATATGTCTTTGTATCAGATTCACTTGCTGTTACTTATTGGATTAATATAGAACAAAAAATAAAGTGTAATGTTTGGTAAAGTTGTACTAATATGTATATGTACACATTTGTTAATTGCGCATCTCTTATTGTTAGCTTAATAACTAATCACGTAAATTATAAGCTTTGCTTCTGTTCTCTCAGATTGTTTATGGAAACTTACCTGCTTTCCCCTAAACTGTATATTGATTAATCTTAGCTTTATGATTTATAGTAATAGTATCATGCCAAACTGTACACTCTTTGTAAATCATTTTTAAAACATTCTTATGTACGTTGTTTAATGGTTTTATAAACAATTTACACACAAATTCGCTCTGCTTATGTTTCGTGAATGAGGCCCATTAAGAGCAGTTCTGTGTGTATGTTTTTTTCATAGTCCGTATGTTCTGGGTGTCAAAAGACATTTTACTGTTTTTGATTACGGTATATTATATGTGTGCCTAAACATTCCTTTACTGTCCCTTTATTTTTTACATGTAAATAGGTTGTATATTTTAAGTTGGAGTGTAGAGTGAGTGCAACATTATTTAATATTTGCTGCCATTTTGGTTTACTCTTTCCTACAGTCCCTGATGACTTTCAGCACAACTTTTGTGATAAAATCATGTTTGTGTTCTTGGTTGTAAAATTACAAATGTACTGTCCTCTAAGAATTGCCTCTGAATGCAATTTTAATAATTACAATTTGATTAAACCTTGTATGGATCTCATACACCCTCAGAGGATGAGTTTTTAGGATGTTATTTATCGTTTCAATATCATGTGATACCTGCATTATGTAAGGAATAATTGACGACTCCGCTTTGCGTCGTGGCCGCATCACCACCTCGGGTGTGCATTATTTTCTAAGAATTCAACGGACCGAAGTCAATTATTCCGCTTATACAACGGTTACCACACCTGAAGACATCGATCATATTATATATTTCAAGGCATTTGTCCGGTTTTTGTACTTAAAACGCTATTGTGAGTAGGATTCATTTCTTCAGCATCTCATCCAACGCCTCCGTTGCTAATTCCAAAACGTCATTTTAGACCTAGTAACGGAGGCTTGAGCCGTTGACAGCAGACTAATGCAGTTAATAACTAAGTTATGAGAGCGAGAGAGAGAGATTACGTCTGTGCGTCTCTCAAAAGTGTTGAGATGGTCTTCCCTGCAGAACACAAGATCCAGGGGGCGTGATTGGATCCAGATCCAACTCCTCCCACCTTACATACACCTAGAACTACCCGTTTCCACCCCCTAATCCCTAAACCTACCAATCTCCACCCCCTAGATATGGGAGCGATAGAGTATGTGCTTTCCGTACATATTAAAACGTAATTTTGTGGCTAAAACATGGTAATGATCTGTCGTTTTTATCTTATTGTTTACTATATTTATTTGTTTGGCCAGTGTCGTTGTGGGTTTTGGTTCTTTTGCTGTTGTAGGCTATAAGGACCTCCTTGGCGAAGTGATATGGACATGTAATGCGGTCAAGACCTGCCTGGAACTACGTTCGCCGTGCGTAGTATACAAATATTTAATAAAAAATTACTGCTACAGATGCTCCAGAAATTGATGAAAGGGAAATAATAATTTGAGGGAAGACCTTAATGTCTTGTTTTAGCTTTATTTCCTTTTAGTAAATTGTGCACTGTTTTTTTTTTTTTTGTAAGCTCAATTGCTGTTGGTAAAAGGTCATATCCATTTAGACACATGACTGTTATCCTTCATTATTGATTGGGTATTTTGAGCATCAAAGTTTCATCTGGTGTTACTGACAGTGGATCATTATTTTCTTTCAAGCTTAATTTGAGTGAAAAACTGAATGGTTTTATTTAGTAAGGGAGCTCTTCTGAATAGTTTTAGACATTTAATTTTATTGGGGAGTGCATGTCCTCTGACTGTCTTTGTACACTGGTTATATTTTTATATGTATCCATTTTATTGTAGCCAAATTATTTCCATAGAATATACTTTAATTAAATACTTTGCCTAAGACATGGGGAAAAAGTTCTGATTGGATGTTTTTGATTGCGTGCCTCTTGTTGTGTAATATTAAATTAAAAAGAGTGCTTTTTCCATGTGTCATGATCACTCATCACAGGAATGGGTGGCCTCTGCCTTCTTAGTACAAGCACTACTGTGTGTGAATCTCATAAAACCAAATGTCTAGTTCATTTTTAACAATCAAGAAAACGGTTTTTTTGGTCTAAATTAAATGCCTTTATGACCATTAACATTTTTTTGCATTGTGATTGCATATATATTTTATACAATTAAACATACTTCTCCCAATTCTCTTTAACTAAATGCAAAAATCTCAGTCATGTCAAAAAGTATATAATGTAAATTATTCACAGTATTATTTCTATGGTTTAATGAAATACTCATGGTCCTAAACATAGGATTCTCTAAAAAAAAAAAAAAAGATTTTTTATTTTATTTTAAATCTATGGGTTTAAATGTACCCTGGGAACATTTTTGTGAGAGCTGACAAAAAAGTAGACTGGGGTTGAAAATATGGCTTTAAATCGTGTATGGTTGACACATGACCACAACTAACCTAATTTGCATAAAAGTATCTTTAAATGATTTTTGACTTTACCTCATAAATATTCACTAGTTGGTTTTATAAATGACAAGAAATAAACAATACTGAAACCCTGACTAGTCGAAGAACAGTGAAATGCAAATAAGAGCTGTACACTGGCAGCACACACCTGAGGTGGCGCTGATAGAACAGATGTTTGTTTAATGACGTTTTTTGCACACGTAGCGTTTCCATGAATGACAGCGACACACAGACAGCTGTTATGCTAAAATTCTTAAAGTAAGAATTCGTCAAACGATTTAATATAGGCTACTATACTAAAACAATTGTGTCATGGTTAGTGTCAATTTAGTAAGTTACTTCAATAGCACTTCTTCAAAAGTTACTTCAAAAGCAGAACGTTTACAAATAAAGTTTTTTTTTCTTTAATGTTTGATGCTTTAACTGGTTGTTTTATCTAAACGAACCGTTCTAAAGAATCGATTCGCGGAAATGAGTCGAACCACCTAACTCCTCAGGTGTGTGTTCGTGCCTCTCTCACATTCTCCACCTGCTGCTGCTGCATCCGGGAGCACAGTGACTGCAGGTAAGTCAGTGTCTTTATGATTACTCAAGGAATTTACAGTTTAACAATATCCCAAAACAGCAGTTTATCCGTTTATTTAGGGCCCCTTTCACTGGCCGTTCCAGTAGAGTTTACAACGAACCATTGCACTATATAACGTTAAAGTAAAACACAAACACATAGTCAGACACAACTTAGTCACGTGAAATTCAATGCTTGCCTTTTATCTTAAAGTAGCTATTAAAATATTGGTCAAGCGCGGGATATGAATTGTAAGTGTTTTATTAATGTGTCACTTCTTAACAGACGGCTTTTGTTGGCTTAAATGTATCTAAGTTACCTGGCCATCGCCTACTTGGCAAATGTTGTTAAAATTGGCTTTGTATATACTGTACTGAAGCCTTTCAAATGAGTATAGCAAAGTCTTTACATTCCTCAGATCCAGCTACTGTAATCTTGCCCAGGAGGGAGCATGAGTCCTCAAGTTCAAGAGTTATTCCATGAAGATGTACAGGTAATGGCAAATCAGTTAGTTTTACCATAAAAATAATTAGAAACCCATAAATTCAGACCTAATGTTCTACCCTGAGCAGAGGAACTGATATTAATGGGGGCTTATTTAGATATGAGTGACACTGGTTTATGTAGGGTTCCCAGAGTAATGCTCAGCCTTGGTGGAAGGTGCAGCTCTTCGTCTGGGAACCTGTTCTTTTTGGCACCTGGGATGGAGTCTTTACTACCTGCATGATCAACATTTTTGGGGTGGTGCTCTTTTTACGGACTGGCTGGCTTGTGGTAAGTTATGTTTTATGATTGATACACATATGCACTACAAGCATCATGAAATCTGAGAATTTATTTAAACGGCATTTGAAAAGTTTTTGAAAAGTTCCAAGGTTTTGGTTCATATCTATGGAATCCCATTTCCACCATGGAATAAAAAAAAAGTTGCAATTACTTTTTGCGAGATATGAGCTCAGAATACAAACTTACAGTTTGAATGCAACGTACATAATTGTGAGATATAAACTGCACCTTTTTTTTTGCAATTCCAAGTTTACGTCTCACAATTCTCACCTTTTTACTCAGAATTTTGAGTTTACATCTCACAATTCTGTTTTAATTGCAACTTTTTATCTCACAATTCTGACTTTTTTTCTTGCAATTCTGAGTTTATATTTCGCAGTTCTGGGGAAAAGACTCAGAATTGAAAAGAATCAGTATTGTGAAATATAAACATAGGGTTGTGAGAGAAGTCCAAGTTGTGAGAGAAAACGTCGCAATTTTTTTTATCCCATGGCAGAAACAGGCTTTCATACGTCTCATGTTTTGGCAGCAATTAAATGGGGATACAATAAAAATGTAAAGTTTTTTTTCCCATATGAACATCTTTAGGGTAACACAGGTGTGTTGCTGGGCATGCTTCTGGTATCCATGGTGGTTTTAGTCGCCTTGGTTACGGTGATGTCAGGCATTGGCGTGTGTGAGTGTTGCAGCGTGGGTAACGGTGGGGTCTACTCCATGACCTCCACTGTGCTCGGAGGAAGGGTTGGAGGAACTGTGGGACTCTTATATGTGTTTGGACAGGTGAGCAACTCCTTTCTGTATTAGTTATATTGCATATGCATTGGGTGGTCAGTTCACTGTTCTCAAGTTTGATGACAGTCATGTGTCTTGTTGGCAGTGTGTGGCTGGAGCGATGTACATCACTGGTTTTGCCGAGTCCATTGCGCAGGTGCTGAACTTACAGAGCATGTGGGTGGTGAGGGGCATCTCTGTGGCCGTTCTGATTGGTCTGCTCGGGATTAACCTGGCTGGGGTAAAATGGATTGTACGCCTTCAATTGGTTCTACTGGGCATATTGGCTATGTCCACTCTGGATTTCGTCATCGGGACATTTAGTCATCTAGACCCAGGTGAGCTGGTGTAACAACTGCTGTACATCTTGGTACAGCTATGTTTGGTGTTTTTAATGAAAGTTAAAAAACTTTAATTAAAACAACAACGTAGATCCCCCATTGAGTGCAATAAAAAAACTCTGACACAGGTGTATAGAAGTTCATGTATTTCTTAAAATGAAAAATAAAACCATTAAATCTAATTTTAACAGGCAGTTGTGACTCTACCAAAGGTTTCCATTTAATAAAGTAGCGCTTTAGGAAGAGATTCTTGCCCTGAAGTGTTGTTTTCACAGACCCTACTAAACAGTGCCTGCCTTTCTTATATTGACACTTCTTTCTTTGCACATTTCCTGGCAAACCTGCCAGACGAGGATATACAAGTTCGAGTCATTGTATATATTGGTCTAAATTTGCAGTGTGCTAAAGGATTTATTTTTTTTACCAATGTACATTTCTCTTTTTTCTGTTCTGTTATTTCACAGTTTCTTATCTGTATTTTTATGTGTGGTGTAATATGCATTTATTGGAGTTGAAAAGTAGTTTGATGCAGCTTATTAATGACAATATATACACTACTGTTCAAACAGTTTGGGGTCAGTAATGTTTTTTTTTTTAAAGAATTAATGCTTTTATTCAGCAAGCATGTATTAAATCGATCAAAAGCAACAGTGAAAAATTTTACATTGTCAAAATTAAAATTTTTACAAAATTTGTATTTCAAATAATTGCTGTTCTATTGAAATGTCAAAGAATCCTAAAAAAGGTATCACAGTTTCTAAAAAAATATTAAACAGCACAACTATGTTCAACATTGATAATAAAAAAAATGTTTCTTGAGAACCAAATCAGCATATTAGAATGATTTCTGAAGGATCATGTGACATTAAAGACTGGCATAATGGCTGCTAAAAATTCAGCCTCGCCATCACTGGAATAAATTATTAAAATTTAAAATATATTACAATTTAAAATAGAAAACGTTTTTTTTATTTTAATAATATTTAACAATTTTACTGTTTTTACTGTATCTCAAATAAATGCAACCTTGGTGAGCATAAGAGATCTCTTTTAAAAATTGGAGCAATAGTGTATATGTAAATTTATTTACTATCTGTGACTATTATTATTATTATTATTAGCTCTTACTAATTCAAAATGATTATTGGTATTGATAGACTACCTCAACTATTTGGCCAGTATGTGAAAACTATGAGTTCACATGTCCTTGCAACATCTGTCCAGTAGATGTCAGGGTAACATAAATGTGGCGGTGTCCCAAACAATGCTATCCCGTGGGGTTTCATTTTTGATGTCCTTTTATAGTAGTGGCAATTCACCAATATTTATTATTTACATTTCATTTTCCTAAAAACGTTTCCATAAACCATTTAGGCTTACCAAACAATGCAAGACAAGATTTTGCATACCAGGTAGTGAGTGATGTGGCATTGACAGTATAAGCAGTTAAGCTATTTAGACCCTATTTAGAGCCCTGCATCTGCTGGGAGGGGTGCACATGGCCACTAGAGAGTACAGGGTCTCTTCCTAAAATAAACACAATTATAGAACTCCAACACCAATCATAATATGGAAGTTAAAGTAACAGGAAGGGTGAAGTGATTTGTCTTCCTGTTATATACAGTACTGTCATGTAGTCATCCTTGACATGGACCTTACAAGGCAAAAATATATGCACTAATGTATTTTATGCAGCAAGGATGCATTAAATTGTTCAAAGGTAACAGTGAAGACATTTATAATGTTACAAAATATTTCTATTTCAAATAAATGCTGTTCTTTTGAACTTTATGTTTATAAAAGAATCCTGGAATGATTTTGAAGGTTTTCATAAAAATATTAAGCAACTCAACTGTTATGAACAGTGATATTAACAAGAAATGCTTCTTGCATTCCAAATTAGCATATTAGAATAGTTTCTGAAGGATCATGACCCTGACGCTTCGAATCAAATCACTTTTATTGTCACATCACCAACAGCACGTGTGCCGTGGTGAGTGAAAAGCTTGGGAGCGTGCTCCAGACAGTGCAGAATACAACTGACATGATTTAACAAATAACAGTATACGCATTTAGACACTTTACAAATAATAGCATACTTTTATGTACAGTATATACACTATATAAAACAATAATATATACAATATACAAACATAATCCACAAATGTATACAGAGTGGTTGTAGATGTAACTTTGACCACTTATTTAAAATGACATAGACTCTTATAGTCTCTTGAGTGGCTTTTCCTGTCCACTCTTTCAAAAATGCTGTAGATCAGCATATAGTGATGGTATCAAATGATAATATTATAGACTGTTTGGTCACACTTTATTTTAAGGTCCAATTCTCTCTATTAACAAACCATTAACTGTGACTTTTGCGTCAATAAACTCCTAATTTGCTGATTATTAATAGTTAGTAAGGTAGTTGTGAAGTTTTTTTATTTTAATGACTGAAAGCATGTGTAAATGAAATGGAGCATGCTTTTCTAAGAAGAATTATGTGTTGCCAAATTCCAATTTCTAAAGCTCTCCCAAGCTATAATCACAGAAATCCAGCTCTGTCACACAATAAATTTTTAGGACATTCAAATCTACTTGTGTTGAAATTGTATATGAAGTAAGTAAGCATACATACAGTATTAAACGGAAATACCTCCTCCTACAAAGAAGTATACTTAGTGCAAGTTCATTTACAGATTCATAAAAGCAACTCTGCATCCTGCAAAAATTAGGCCTATGTGATACATTTAATAAGAGTAATTTGCTCTTAGGACAAGCATGCAGACATTCTTAGTCCATTGTAATGTTTAAGTTTTTTGGCTGCCCACTTCAGACGAGGTCAGTATGTACTTTCACACTGGGTTTGCAGGAAATCCATCCCAACACTTCCTGTTCTCCTGATTACTGGCTTCCTGTCCAGAGAGAAGGCAAGACTCTCAGAAAGATGGTGTTCTCACTCTCTCTCTGCAGAGAAAGTCAGACACATTGGGGTGTAATGGACTAAATATGTGGTATTACCCCCTAACTGCAGCTCCTGCTGCTGTCGTGTGGCTCTGACACATTTTAGGAGCTGGACTCGGGATGCAGTGTGCGCTGGCAGTGGGAAAAGGAGGCGCTGGTTCCTTCAGGTTTTTTCAATTAAGCCTTGTGTTTATAAAGTGATCTCACCATTGGCACGACTCCAGGGGGTTGCACAGTTTAGGCCTGGGCGCCGCATGGGCGGGTTACCTGCCAGTGGCAGGAAAAAGGAGCTGCTGAACAGATGTGTTTACAGTTTGATAACACCGTTAATCACGTAGCCAAGGCCAGGTGGTCAGCACAAGGAAAGCTTCATAACCGTGATGATATAGAGATCCCAGCACGACTGCATTCCATGACAATTTAAAGGGATAGTTCACCCCAAAATTGGACATTTTGTCTTTCCAAAGCTATTTGATTGTCTGTCTTCTGTAGAACATAAAAGGAGAAATTTTGAAGTATATAATGGCCACTCTTTTTTATGTAATGAAAGTGAATGAGGACTGAGGTCAAGCTTAACAAAGACACAAGAGTAGTTGTGGACCGATTTGGATTTTTTATTTATTTATTTCTTTTTTGCCTTTCTATTATTAGACAGAGCTGTTAAACAAAGACTGTAAACTAATGAAGACAGCTCAGGTGCTGGGTTCTAAGTGCTGTCAAAATAAAAGTCCTGCTCATGACGCTTATCTGCCAAACAGAAAACCGTATCTGATGTGATAATTTTAAAAAAGGCCAAAAAAGCCACTACACAAAAGCACCATAAAAATAAAGTAGCTCATATGACTTATGTACTATGTTCCAAGTCTACTTGGGTCATTTTGTAGTTTTGTGTGAGGAACAGACTGACATTTCAGTCGTTATTTACTGAAAATCATTCCCTTCAGTGAGCTGGTAACCACTGCGACTAGAACCGGATCAGTTGATTTGTGAATGAATCATTCAGATCAGTTTTGTGAATTTCATCAGATGATTTAGTGTAAAAATTTGACTCTTTCCGTTTATGATTTTCAATGAAAAATGACTTAAAGTTGGATATTTTTGACACAAAGCTATTGTATAACTTCAGAAAACTTAAAGGGTTCATATGATGCGATTTCAATTTTTCCTTTCTCTTTGGAGTGTTACAAGCTCTTGGTGCATAAAGAAGATCTGTAAAGTTGCAAAGACTAAATCTCAAATCCAAAGAGATATTATTTATAAAAGTTAAGAGTCAACCACGCCTACCTAAAACGGCTCGTTCTAACACGCACCCACATGTCTACGTCACGATGTGGCAACGCGTAACAAGACAGTATAAGTCATTATAATCAGTAATTATGTCCCCACTGGATGCAACAAATGCCTCGTTTGTAATGGGTTTTATTGG